>NC_091473.1:149825899-150033399 GCF_036971445.1 Narcine bancroftii
TTGTGTTTGTTCAAACATGAGATTGGAGGCATGCATGGGCTAATTTATCCCATAACATTAAACACACATGCAAGTTCATTGACCATTGGTGGGTCTACATCTTCGGACTCCTTGCCCAACGGCAGCCTGAGAATATCTTCTTCAGAGCGACAACAGTGAGATTCAAGATGGTGACCAGGCAACACCTCAAAGCCAATTAGGAATGGACCACAGCTGCTAGCCTTACGAAGATGCCCGCATTCTGAATATGAATGAAATTATCAAAATGCTCCGAAAAGTTAAAATTCAGTGCTGACCCAAATTTGAAAGATGATAAAACGGCACAGTTAACGTAATGGTTAGCGCGACGCTATTACAGCACCCGCTGTCTGTAAGGAGTATTTTTACGTTGTCCCCGTGTCTGCGTGGGTTTACTCCCGTTTACTTCCACCCTTCAAAAACATACTCTGGAGGGAGAGTGGGGCTGGGGTGGGGGGGGTGGGGGGGGGAAAGGTTTTGATGCAATTAGTCGTCACGGGCTCATGGGCTGGAAGGGCCTGTTACCATCCTGTATGTCTGAATGAAAAATTTAAATGTCAACTCCCCCTTTAACCTCTAAGGAGAATAATCTAATTTGCTCCATCTCCAAGTGCCCCGTCCAAAGTTGGCTTAGACTTTTCTGCACCACAAACGGATTAGGTACCAAGGTGGCGTTGCAGGTGTATGGGACAGCAGCTCCAGAAACTGATATTGAGCATTAAGTGAAAAACAGATCCTCTTCACAACAAAGGGAATGCAAGAACGCGCTTTGCTTTCAATGTCCCTCAGAAATAATCCGCCCGTGTCCCTAATAGGAGTTGTGATTAAAAGTGAGAGTGCATTAATTAGAGTGATTTCAGAACAGAAAAAGGGTTTTTGGTTCTTTGCAAACTCAAATTCCCACTCTCATATCCCAACTTGTTCTCTCTGCTCTTCCGTCTTCTCCTCGAGTTCACCTAATTTCTTATTAAATGCATGGGTTCACTCACTACTTGTGATAATGCACGTTCATTCCTAATTACCCTCAACGTCAAATCTTCCAACCTCTCTGCTTTCATGTTTTGAGTTGGTCAAGGGACTTGGAGAGAGAGTAATGTGTGAACTCTGTACGGAATATGCTTTGTCATCCATTGGAGTGAAGAGGAACTTTAATGAGACCGTATCATTTTTTTTTGGCCTTGACATAATTCCTCACAAAAGCGGTGTAATTACTTCCCTCCGATAGTACACCGTTTTCATTTTAAATGAATTAAGTTCAAAGATAATAATGATACAGCTTACACAGGTAGCCCCTAGTGAATTTGGAAGCTCTGTAGTTAATCATCCCTGTTAGACCAGAGGGTGTAAACGTGAATGCTATCTCTTTCTAACAAATGAGTCAATAAAATGCGCATCTCCTGAGTGCCTGTGTGCATATGCTGCTCTGCTCTGCATAGAGACTTGGAGACTTGGGCAAGAAATGACAAAAAGAAAAACTTTAAAAAATATACACAGGGATGAGAAAAATTCAGCAGAAGACATCCTCTGCAAATAATGCATCTGTCCCACTGTCTTCCTGCCGATAATAAGCCCTGGAGTCTATTGTATATGAACATGTAGGGATCCTTGGCCCTTTTGTGCCATTCTTTGCCAAGGTAAGTAGCAAGGATCGACCTAGCAGCAGAGTGGAGGAAGTCAACTCGCGACGAACAGTGAAGCCACACAATTTTTTTAATTTAATTTTTTTTTAAATGTAGATGTACAACATGTTAACAGACCCATCTGACCCATGCTGCCAAAATGCCCCAATGAACCTACAACCCTCGTAGGTTTTGAAGGATGGGAGGAAAGTAGAGGAAACCCAAGGAGAGCGTACAAACGTCTTACAGACAGCAGCAGATTTGAACCTGGGTCACCAGGTGCCGCCCCATTAATAAACTTGAACTTGATTTGCAACAAGAGAATATCCCGTTGTTACCCCTTGCCATCCCCTACTCTCTATCCAGCATTTACTTAGCAGGTTGATGTGCCTGATTGGGAAGAATATTCACGTTCTACACTTAACCAGATTACTACATTTAACCAGTCTCCATAAAACGATGTTTTTTACCAGAACAGGAAGGCTTGGCTTATGACGAGAGGCTAAGTATGCTGGGACTTTTCTTCCTGGAGTGTTGGAGGTTGAGGGGTGACCTTGTCAAAGGCAAATTCAAGATGGTTGACGATGGAAAAAGCATAGTGCAATGGCAATGTTTAAAAGACATGGGTGAGAAGAATTTGGAGGGTTATCGGTCAAAAGCCAGCAAATAGGACAAGTTTTGATCAATGTGGATCAACTGGGTTGAAGGGCCTGCTTCTGTGTTGAGGCTCTATGTTCTTCTGGCAAAGCCCCTCTATTTGGGGTGAAGTTTTGGGGTTTATGCTACGACTAAAAGCGGTAACTAGTTGGTTTATTTTGGATATGATCACACAGTAAAAATCCAAAAATCAGGTTGGCATAAATCCCGAGCACTTGAGAATCCGGACTCAAACTTTATAAATTTAACGCGATTTTGTGTTGGTGGTCCACAGAAGCATCACAGCGGCAACAAGCGACCAGGCTTAATATAGTTAATCTTATCGCAAAAAAAAATTAGATACTGTATTTCCCTTGTACAATTTTCATTAAAACTTAATTTTTTTTTTGCAGGGAAAAATGTCACCTTTACATTTTGTCAGGTGTTTATTTTTCTCTAAAACTACTTGTTCTAATCAATGAAACACGCTGCTTTTCCTGATGAATAAACGATAAAAATTTACCTGTTCATCTCTTCTTTATTCCAATTTATATTTGAATTTGATTTTTAAAACCTCAGGAAAGAAATCAGAAAGACTACAAGAAGACATGAGGTTTGCTTTGGGCAGACAATCCTGAGGGTTTCTGCAGGTATATAAAGAGCAAAAGGATGGTAAGGGACTAAATGGGTCCTCTTGAAGATCGGAGTGGTCGGCTTTGTATGGAGCCAAAAGAGATGACGGAGATCTTAATTTTTTTTTTCATTAGTATTCAATCAGGAAATTGGCACAGAGTCGTGGGAAGTAAGGAAAACAAGCAGTGAGGCCATACAGATTGAAGAGGAGGGAGTGCTTGCTGTATCAGAGCAAATAAGGGTGGATAAATCGCCAGGGCCTGATGAGATAGTCTCTTGGATCTTGAAGGAGGCTAGTGAAGAAATTGCAGGGGCTCTGGTAGAAATATTTAAAGTGTCCTGAGCCATGGATGTGGTGCCAGAGGATTGGATAGTAACTCACGTTGTTCCATTGTTTAAAAAAAAAGGCTCCAAAAGTAACCCTGGAGATTATAGGTAGGTAAGCCTGTGTCAGTAGTAGGTAAACTATTGGAAGGTGTTCTACGATATCGGATATACAATACAACTCCAATTATCTGAAATGGTCGGGACCGGGCCCATTTCGGATAAATGGTTTTATGGAGAACTGGTAATATTTTATAAAACAGCCCAGTAGCCATAACAAATCACTTGTAACCTTGTTTGCTCAACAACAAACAACAAGGCAGGCCTTTTTAAGCATTAAAATAAAATTTAATTCTCACCAAAAAATGCTGGCCACCGCTAATCACCGACACTTCCCACCGAGGCCCCGCTTGTGCTGGAAACCCAAGGGTCCCGCTCCTCCCAGGGAGCTTCAGGTCCCCACTGCTGCCGCCACTGGGAACCCGAGGTCTGATGCCGGGAGCTCAAGGTCTGCTGCACTGCTCCTGGCCTGAGGTCCCTGGTCAATTCAGCTCCAAAAATTTTTTGGATAAATAAGGATTTCAGAGAATCCGATTTCAGATAATCAGAGTTGTAATGTTCAATTATTTAGATAGCCAGGAACTGATTAGGAATAGTCAATATGGCTTTGCGTGTGGTAGGCTGGGTTTAACCAATCTTATACACTTTTTTGAGAAGATTACTAGGAAAGTTAATGAAGGAAAGGCTGTGGATGTTGTTCACGAGGACTTTAGAAAGGTCTTTGACAAGGTCCCACATGGCAGGTTAATCAGGAATGTTCAGGAGCTAGATATTCATAGTGAAGTAGTGAACTGGATTCGACAATGGCTGGATGGGAGAAGGCAGAGAGTAGTGCTGTATGATTGCTTCTCAGACTGGAGGCCTGTGACTAGTGATGTGCATCAGGGATCGGTGCTGGGACCATCTATATCAATGATCTGGATGATAATACAGTCAATTGGATCAGCAAATTTGCAGATGACACTAAGATTGGAGATGTTGAGGACAGCAAAGAAGGTTTCCAATGTTTGCAGAAGGATTGAAAAAAATGGGCTGAAAAATGCAGATGACATTTAATGCAAACAAGTGTGAGGTGCTGTATTTTGGAAGGACAAACCAAGAAAGGGCACACATGGTAAATGGTCGGGCACTGAGGAGTGCAGTAAAACAAAGAGATCTAGGAATACAGTTACATAATTCCCGGAAAATGGTTTCATAATTGGATGCCAAAGAATTGAGTATAGGAGTTGGGATGTTATGGTAAAGTTGTATAAGGCATCGCTGGGGCCAAATTTGAAGTATTGTATGCAGTTTTTGTCACCTAATTACAGAAAAAGATATCAATAAGTTAGAAAGAGTGCAGAGAAGATTAACTATGACGTTGTCCAGACTTCATTAGCTGACATACACAGAAAAGTTAAACAGGTTAGGACTTTATTCCCTGGAGCGTATGAAGAATGAGGGGAGATTTGATAGAAGTCTTTAAAACTATAAACAGACAGAGTAAATGTAGATTGACCTTCTCCACTGAGGGTAGGTGAGATACAAACCAGAGGACATGAGTTAAGGGTGAAAGGGGAAGAGTTTAGGGGGGACGTGAGGAGGAACGTGTTCACATAGTGAGTGGTGGGGATGCGGAACGGGCTGCGGTGAGGTGAGGTGGATATGGATAGGTACATGGATGGGAACGGTATGGAGGTCAGTGGGACAAGGCAAAAAAAAATGTTTTGGCACAGACTAGAAGGCCAACGGGGCATGTTTCTGTGCTGCAATGTTCTATGGGTGCTACTGCCGGAGAATCCGGAAAATCCAAAAATCCAGGCTGCCCCAATCCTCAAGCATTGAGGATTTTACTGCATTGATCAAGTTCATTATCGTCTGACTGTAAACATACAACCTAATGAGACAGTATTTCTCTGGACTACAGTGCAAACACGCACATGCACACACACATGCACACACACACACACACACACACACGCACACACATGCACATACACACACGCGCAAGCACACACATACACGCACACACACGCACGCGCACACACACATACACACACACACGCACACACACACATACACACACACGCGCACGCACACACACACACACACACACACACACACACACACATATACACACATACAGAGATATACATGAAGATACAATTTAAAATAAATATTAATTAATATTTTGGAATAATTTGCTTGGTTGCGGGTTACCATTCATCAATCTCGCAGCCTGCAGGAAGAAGATGTTTCCCTGACTGACAGTCCTGAGTTTGATGCTCCTGTACCTCCTTCTTGATGATAGTGGGTCAAAGATCCTGTGTGCTGGATGGAAATAGTCCACAATAATTCTTTAACCCTTATTTAAACAATGCTCCCAGTGAATGTTCCCAATAGAGTAAAGGGAGTCCCTAGTGATCCTTGCAGCCATTTTGATGATCCTCTGTAATACCTTCCAGTCCGATGCTTTGTAGCAACTATGCCAGACCATAGAAATTAATAAAATTATAAAAAACGGAGTCATTACCTTTTTGCCAGATTTGGGGAATATAAAACAAGAGACTTAAAATAAGTGCAGTGGTTGAGGGGGTGGGTGGGGGAGTCTTAAAGGTAACCTGAGGGGCAATAGGAGATAATGGGTGCATGGAAAAAGCTTCCGGAAGAGATGATACAGGCATGTACAATATTTAAAAGACTATTTGAGCAGATAAATGGACAAGAAAAGTTCAGAAGGATAAGGACCAAATACCAGCAAACAAATCTAGTTGAGATCAACATCTTGATCAGCAGGGATGTGCTGGGCTGAAGGGCCTGTTTCCCTGTTGAGAAGCCTCATCAGAACTTTCTGCTCTTCTGGGAAAACCCATCTATTTCGGCGACTTCTGGGCAAAAAGAAAATACAGAAACTCGTTGGTTACTTTGGATCTGATTAGTTTTGTTCATTATTGATGAAACTCTTTCTTCCAAATGTATTTAATAATTTGTATTCAAACTCCAACTGGGATGTTATTACCTCTAAATCAATAATCCAGGCCTCTCAGCACCAGTCCAATAACTCAACAGCAACCCTAGGCTTTGTACCTATCACTAACTTTAAGTGATTTCTGTTCTTGAACCCAAACTTGCTCTACTCCAGTATTTTCAATGTTACTGAATCATTTAATTACTTGGGTTTAAATCAGAGACCCCCATGAAAGATACATTCAGAAACTCTTGAGGCATGGGATCCGTGGAACCTTGGCATTGTGGATTAAAAATTGGTTTGCCTGTAGAAAGCAGAGAGTAGGAGTGGATGGAAAGTATTCTGCCTGAAGGTTACTGACTAGTGGAGTCCCACAAGGATCTGTTCTGGGATCCCTGCTCTTTTTAATTTTTAAAAATGACCTAGATGTGGAAGCAGAAGAATTGGGTAAGTAAGTTTGCAGATAATTCAAAGTTTAGAGGAATTGTGGATGATGTTGAAGGTTGTCGTAGGTTGCAAAAGGATATAGGCAGGATGCAGAGTTTGGCGGAAAAGTGGCACATGGAGTTCAAACCGGATAGGTATGAGATGATGCATTTTTGAAGGTCAAACCAGAAGGCTGAGTACAGGATTAATGGCTAGATATTTAACAGTGTGGAGGAACAGAGGGACCTTGGGATCCAAAACCATACATCTCTCAAGTTTGCCATGATGATTAAGAAGGTCTATGGGATGTTGGACATCATTAATCAGGGGATTGAGTTCAAGAATCAAGAGATCTTGTTGCAATTCCACAAATCTCTGATGAGACCACACTTGGAGTATTGTGTTCAGTTCGGGTCACCTCATTATATGAAGGATGTGGAAGCTGTGGAGAGGGTGCAGAGGAGGTTTACCAGGATGTTACCTGGATTGTAAAATAAAATGTTAGCAGAAATTAGACTTTTCTCCTTGGAGCAAAGCATGAGAGAAGACTTAACAGATTTCTACAAGATTCTTAGAGGCATGGATGAGGTGGATAGCCAGCATGTTGTTCCCAGACAAAGTATAGCAAACACTGAGAACATCTGTACAAAGTGAAGGGAGAAACCATATAACCATTTAAGGAGTGGAAACAGGCCATGTTGGCCTTTTGAGTCCGCACCAGTTCACTAGAACAACTCCACTACCTCAAATCTCCCACTCTCCGCCAATATCCCTCCAAATCCCTCACCTCCATGAACACATCCAACCTTCTCTAAAATGACAGAAGGGACCCTGGCAAAATTATCTAATTTGGAAGATCATTCCATTCTGCCACCACTCGCTGAGTGAAGAAGCCACCTCTAATATTTCTCCTCAAGTGTTGCCCCCTTACCCTTAACTCATGGCCTCTTGTTCCAACATCCCCTGCTCTCAGGGGAAAGAGCCTGTTAATGTCTAGTCTATCTATTCCTTTCATAATTTTAAATACCTCTATCAAGTCTCCTCTCAGTTGTCTACGTTCCAATGAATAAAGTCCCAGTCTCCTTAATCTCTCCCTGTAATCCAGATGCTGTAAGCCAGGCAACATCCTTGTAAACTTTCTCTTCACCCTCTCCACCTTTATCTATATCCTTTCTATAATTTGGAGACCAGAACTGAGCCCAGTACTCCAAACCTGGCCTCACCAATGCCTTAAACAGCTGCAGCATATGGGGAAGATATCAGGAGAAAGCTTTTTACACAGAGAGTTGTAGGTGGTGCCTGGAATGCCTTGCCAGGGATGGTGACGGTGGAGGCTAAAGCATTCGGGGCATTTAAAAGACTCTTAGACGGGCACAAAGTTGGAAGAAAAATAGAGGGTAATGAAGTAGGAAGGGTTTAGCATTTTTTGATAGGAATATATGGGTTGGCACAACATTGGAGGCCGAAGGGCCTGTACTGTGCTGTGATGTTCTATATTCTAAGTCTCATTATGACACTTAAATGGATGCCTGGAAATGAATAGCCTTGGTGTCTGGATACCAGACCTTTGGAGAAGGCACTGTTGGAAGCAAGTTTAATAGGAGCTATCATTTTGGAGAATTGGATAGATGGTTGCACAGGATAAAACTGCAGAGCAGTGGAGAAGGCATGAGAGATTGGGGAAAATTGGACAATCTACTTCACTCGTACAATGGAGCAAATTACTTCCTGAGTTTCCATGACACGAAGATTCTGCCTTCATCCTTTCTTCGAAAGAATGGAAGCGCTTTGACTTAATCGTATTCACATTAAAGGCACCCTCCCTTTCAGAATGATAAAGAGAACTGAGTGCACTTCATAACCATGTCCTCAGGATCTCAGCATGTCCTAGGTGGGGAGAATAGTTAACTGTGATCCGGTGAGGAGGAGCAGCTGGATACATTTTGAACTGGAGCCATGGCAGACAAATGAAATGACAGCATATTCTCATATTTATCTTCTCTCCTTTTGGGATGTCGCTCATTCCCTTTTTTCTCCGAGGCGCTGAGATGTGATCTAATAGAATGCTGAATCTTCATTGACCACCGTACCACCTTTTAACATTCAAATAACTCCAGTGTGTTAGGAAGCTCCTGAAGGCACCTTCATTTCAGGATCGTACATTAAAAAAAAAACTCTCAGGTTCAAGTTCGGAATCAGAATCGGGTTTATTGCCATGACCATTGTGCAAAAATTGCTATAAATGACATTTCTGCAAATGCAATAGTTAAAAATAAATAAATTAGTGTAAAAGAAAAGCAGTGTCTGGAGTTCATTGCCCATTCAGAAATCTGACGGCAGAAGTTTTTGTAATGTTGCGTGTGCGCCTTCAGGCTCCCTTGTTGATACTAGGAATGAGAAGAGGCCGTGGGCTGGGTGGTGAGGATAGACGCTGCTTTCTTCAGACACCGCCTCTTAAATCTATCCTTACTGGAGTGAAGTCTGGTGCCCGCTAACACGGGCAAGTTCATTATCTTACTATATACGTCCAAACCGAGGAAACAGCATTTTTCTGGACCACAGTGCAGACACACTTAATATATTTCTCACACAGGATATAATTAATCACACACATACATAGAAATAGAATATTAGATAAATATGTTTAAATATCGTGGAATTATTTACCCAATTTCTGGTCCCCTCATTGCAGGAAGGATGTGGAAGCTATGGAAAGGGTGCAGAGGAGATTTACCAGGATGTTGCCTGGATTGGAAAATAAGTTTTATAGGCAAGGTTAGCAGAGCTGGGGATTTTCTCTTTGGAGCACAGAAAGATGACAGGTGACTTAATAAAGGTCTTAGGTTTATGAGAGGCTCGAGGGGCTGCAGATTCCGGGGAAGTGGAGGCCTGGAGCAGGGCACCAGATGATGGGAAGATCCCCCACTGTCTGAGTGGGAGAAGCGGAGGAGACGACCTGCGGAGGCGGTGACCACGGTGGCGGACCAGTGAGCGGGCTCTGTGGCTGAGGGACCAGTGCATGCAGCTGGGCTGCTGGCAACTTGAGGCGGGAGCTGAAGGCTGCTGGAGTGTGCTGTCTGGAAACCTGCGCTGGGCTGCGGACTGTCGGACACGGGATGGAATAAGGTGCCGAGGACGGGTGAAGGGTTCCTGACCATGTTGGGAGGAGCTAATTGTTTGGCCTGGTCTCTGAGTGGCTCCGGGGGCTGCAGAAGTGCTGGAGGCAAATCTATAGACACCTGGTGACTCTGGGGGGGCTAACTTTTTCTTCTCTCTCTCTCTCTCTCTCTCTCTCTCTCTCTCTCTCTGACCGTAAGAGGCACTTAGGCAATTCCTGATGGTGGCAAACATGTTTGTCTTGCAGCAGGCAAAAGACATTTCACGTAATAGGACACTGTTTTGTTACTATATGTCAATAAATTGAATCATGAAACTTGAATCTTGAATAAGTCCCTTTTATGTAAGGGAGGAGTAGCAAACACCAGAGGACATCTGTACCAAGTGAAGGGAGAGAAGTTTATGGGAGACATCAGGGATAAATTTTCTTACACAGAGAGTTCTGGGGGCCTCGAATCCTTTGCCGGGGATGGTGGTGGAGGCTGAAACATTAGGGACATCTAAGAGACTCTTAGACAGGCACACGGATAAACGAAAAATAGAGGGTTACAAGGTAAGACCATAAGACATCTGAGTGGAAATAGACTGTTTGGTCCATCAAGTCTGCCCCACTATTTAATCATGAGCTGATCCATTTTTCCACTCAGCCCCACTACCTGGCCTTCTCCACATAACCTGAAGGTGGGTTTAATTTTCAGTAGGTACAGTATATCTAGGTCAGAATATCATGGGTCAAAGGGCTTCTACTGTGCTGTGATGTTCTATATTCTATGTTTCTAATTTAACTTAAACCCAATGCTTGATCTCCTTCATTGAGTGGAAATTCCATTAACCCCTACGTATTTAAAAACAAATTCCTAATCCATTGTTTTGATTTGTGCCAACGCTTCCTCAGATCCTCTGCAAAATATCTCATGGATGAGATGTTCAAAGCAAGTTTGGGTACTCTACACCCTGAAATAATTGGTCTTTCCCAAGGCCATGCTCTTTTACCCCAGTCACAGAAGGTCATTAGCCCTTGAGGTCTGGTGACAAAGCAGTGGTGATGTGCAGTATGTCTGTTCAATGCAGATAAGGCTGCAAGGTGGAGATTGAGGCTATTTATTTGTTAACTTTAATGATACAGCATGGTGAAAGGTCTATCAAGCCCTTGAAACCCTTGCTACCCAATGACCATCAAAGAACCTACCAACCCCCATACAAGTTGGAAGCACCAGAGAAAATCCATGAGGAGTGTGAGAGAATGTACAAACTCCTTAAAGACAGCAACGGCCTCGAATCTGAATCACTGGCTTTGTAATAGTAGCCCACTGACTGCTATGTTTACTGGACTGCCAGAGGGAGAAGGTAGTGGGTAGAGGGTAGGTAGTCAAGGACATAGGACAGGAGGTAAATGGAAGGGGGAAGGATGGGTAACTTGAACCCAGTGGGTGAGGCAGGAGTAGGTGATAAGGTCTCGAGCAGAGGTTTTCAAACCATTTCTTCCCACTCACACACCTCTGTAACTCATCCCTGTGACATCGGAGCTCTGTGATTAGTAAGGGTTTACCCAAGGTGGTATGTGAGTGCGGAAAAAAATTGAAAACCACTGTTTTATTCGTCCCTCATTGACTCGTTATGTGCACGGTTTCGGAACTCCAAAGGAAATGGGCCAATGACAATTTTTTCTCAAGCAACATATTTCAGTAACAATTGGATCTAGAGTACGCATGTACACACACACACACACACACACACACACACACACACACACACACACACAGCTTCAATGAGCAGCAAATTCCACAGATTCACTGTCCTCTGGTAGAAGCCGTTCCTCCTCATCTCCATCCTAACTCTACTACCCTGAATCTTGAGGCTACGTCCCCTAGTTCTAGTCTCCTCCACCAATGGAAACAACATACCTACCTCTATTTTATCTATGCCTTTCATAATTGTATACGTTTCTATAAGATCCCCTCCAGGTTTGCAAAATGACTGATGATTTCACTGGAATATCTCAGATTCCTAAGCAACTTGCAAGGATAGGATTTGAGGAGATATTTCTCTGGGTGGAGGAACAGGGACTCAGGACATTATTTCAGAAGATGAAGTTGTCCATTTAAGATGGTGAAGAGGAGGAATTTTTTTTCTCAAAGGATCAAGAAACTGGCACCTTCTACCACAAAGGTGGAGTCCTCCAAATCAGTCAGGGTTGAAACAGACAGATTTTTGGACTTTTCAGGGGTGGAGGCAGGGGACAAAGGTTATGGAAAACAGGGGAGAAAGTAGAACTGCGATCAAGTTCAGATCAGTCATCCATTGAAGACATCTGTGTGAGGCACTGTCTCTAAAAGGAAGCCAGCGTCATAAAGGACTCCATGCAGATTCCAGGAAAGCAGAGGACTGGAGCAGGGCACCTGAGGACAGGAAGATCACACACTGTCTGAGAGGGAGTAACAGAGGAGAGGACCCATAGGGACCGTGACCACAGCAGCAGACCGATGAGCGGCCTCTACTGCTGAGGGACCAGAGCATGCAGCAGGCCGCTGGTGACTCAAGGAAGCTGTGGGCTGCTAGAGAGTTCCGTCAGGGGGCTTGCGCTGGGGCTGCGGACTGCTGGATACTTGCTCAAACTGGCTGGGGGGGGGGGGGGGAGGTTACTAGGTATCGGAACCGGGATACGAGGAGGATCCAAGAATGCTGAAGGGTTCCTCACAGAGTCAGAGATTCGGATCTGGAGCTTGGGCTTGGACTGGACTCTGTTTGGCTGCGGGGACTGCAGAGGTGCTGGAGGCAAATCTACAGGCACTCAGTGACCCTAGGGGAACTCTCTTTTTCTTCTCTCTCTCTCTGACCAAAAATCTGAATGTATGCAAGACATTAAGAGGTGCTTAGGCAATTCCTTCCAGTGGCTAATCTGTCTGCCTTGCAGCAGGCAAAGAGAAATTTCATGTAATATGACACTATTTTATTTCTATGATAACAAATTGAATCTTGAACCTTCAATCTTGGGCCTGTTCTCTTCAGGCAGAAGGTACATAAACTTGAAATGTGGCAACTCTTGGTTCAAGAACAGAGATTTTTCAACAACAATTAAGCTCATCACCTCCCATTCTACTCCAGCTTTAAACTACCGTAGGACCACCAAAACACTTAAGAAATCAGTTTTGTTTTGCACTAACTCCAAATGCAAATGCCATATATATGTGAATAGGGCAAATATTGTGGACTAATTTTTTGGGAAATATTTGCAGCGTCCAACTATTACACACATACTAGTTTTGACCGTGGTAAGTACCTACGTCATTTGAGGCTTTGGGAACTCGGATAGGTGGGTGGGCGGTCTGGACCACGTGGTAAGTTCGCGTTCAGGGCTTCCAGTGCTTGGATGGGCGGGAGGGCGGGCCTAAGTGAGAGTCCGCAGTCGGGGCATTGGGAGCTTGGATTAGCAGGTGGTCAGGGCCTGGGCAGTAGTTTGCAGTCGGGGCTTTGGGAGCTTGGAAGTGTGGGTGGCCAGGACCTGGGCGATAGTCCGTCGTAGGGATGGCCATCCGGTTGATGGTAAGCTGGGGTCTAGATGAGAGTCTGTGGTCAGGGCATCTGGAGCTCTGGTGGGTGGGCAGCTGGGGCTTAGATTAAACTCCGTGGTGGGGGTGTCAGGAACCTGGATGGGTGGGCGGTCAAGGCCAAAAGTAGTGGGGGGTCAACTTTTACATTGTATTGGCTATTACACATATGGTAGTTATCTATCCTTTTATATTTATGATCTCATCTTGTCGCGTGGCATATTGTATCAATTTAATTTGTACAATTGTTGATGATGCAGCAAATGCAGGAATTACAGAGCTTAGTACTTAGGTATATGACAATAAACATATTCAAATGCATCTTATCGAACGGTGGAGTGAACACTGTGGAGTACTCTTGATGGAGAATATGGATTCGTGGTTGCAGTGTGACCTCCATCCCTGCTGACCCACAAGCAACCAGGTTCAACCTATGTCTGATGCTCAATGATGTTTAAATTCAAGTTTATTTTTAATTATCAAGATGCAGAGAGGGAGGATTTTAAATTTAGACATTCGACACGATAACAGGCCCTTTCAGTCCATGAGCCTGTGTCATTCATTTTACACCCAATTGACTTACAACTCCTGGTACATTTTGAATGGTGGGATGAAACCAGAGCACCCTGGGAAACCCACACATACATGGGGAGCATGTACAAACTCCTTACAGACAGCGGGGTATTCAATTTCAGGCACTGTAGCAGGGTTTGTGCTATGGTAATTGGGGACACATTGGTTAGGAGAGCAGATAGGAGGTTTGGTGAACAGGATCAAGGCTCCTGGATAGTACGTTGCCTCCTAGATGCCTGGGTCAGGGATGTCTCTGATTGAGTTCATAGCATTCTGGAGGGTGTCATGGTCCATGTGGGGACAAATGACATAGATCGGAATAGGGATGAGGTCCTGAAGAAGGAATATACTGAGTTAGGAAAGAAGTTAAAAAGCAGGGCCTTAACGGTGGTAATCTTAGGATTGCTGCCTGCGTCATGTGCCAGAAAGGGTAGGAACAGGAAGTTGTGGCTGAAGAGTTGGTGCAAGGGGCAGGGGTTCAGATTTTTATATCTTTGGGTTCTCTTCAGGGGAAGGTCCAACCTGTACAAAAAGGATGGGCTGCACCTGAACTGGAAAGGGACCAGTATCCTGGCGGCCAGGTTTGCTAGAACTATTGGGGAGGGTTTAAACTAGTTAGACGGGGGTGGCGGGGGGGGGGAATGGGGTGGTGGGAATCCAAATTTGAGGGTAGAGATTAGGGTGGAAGGTCAAAAGCACGGTGCTATGTGTTCTGAGTTGGTGAGGAAGGACAGGCAGGGGACAAAACATGAATGTAGTCAGTTAGAAGGGGTTGAACTGCATCTACTTCAATGCTAGGAGTATTAGAAATAAAGGGGGTGAACTTAGATCATGGATCAGTACATGGGACTACGATGTTGTGGCTGTTACTGAAACTTGGCTCGAGGAAGGGCAGGATTGGCTGATGCAGGTACCAGGGTTTAGGTGTTTTAAAAAGAATTGGATGGGATTTAGAAAAGGTGGGAGTAGCATTACTGGTCAGGGATAGTATCACGGCTATAGAGAGGGAGGACGCTGCAGGCATACTGTCTACTGAGTCTGTGTGGGTGAAAGTCAGAAACAGGAAGGAAGCTATCACTGTGCTGGGTGTTGTCTACGGGCCCCCAAATAGCCCTCGGGACACCGAGGAGAAGATAAGCAGGCAGATTTTGGAATGGTGTGGGAAATATAGGGTTGTGGTTATGGGTGGGGCATTTCAATTTCCATAATATTGACTGGCACCTAATGAGTAGAAGAGGGGTAGATGGGGCTAAATCTGTCAGGCATCGAAAGGAAAGGCCATATTTTATCTGGTTCTGGGGAATGAACCTGGACCTTTCAGTGGGGGAGCATTTTGGTGAGTGTAACCACAGCTCCCTTAGCTTCAGCATAGCCTCAGAATTGGAGAGAAATGGACAAAATGGGAAATTGCTTAACTGGGGAAGGGTTAATTACGAAGGGATGTGGCAGGAACTAGTGAAAGTAAATTGGAAACATGTTTAAGGGTGAAAGTACAGAAGTAATGTGGAAAGATGGTAGAAAAAGGAAACCGTGGCTGACAAAACAGGTCAGGCAAATAGTCAAGAGGGAAGAAGGAAACATACATTAGATATAGGAAGCAGAAAGCAGGAAGGATTCATGAGAAGTATATGGTAGCCAGAAAGGAGCTTAAGAAAGGACTTAGGAGAGCTGAAAGGAGGCATGAGAAGCCTTGCGATATAGAATTAAAGAGAACGCCAAGGCATTCTATGCGTATGTGAAGAACAGAAGGATGACGAGAATGAAGGTGGGGCTGCAAAATGATAAAGGGGGTAACATGTGCCTGGGGGGTGGAAGAGGTTGGGAGGTCCTAAATGAATACTTTGCTTCAGTATTCACAAGGGAAAAGGAAGTAAGGTGAGGTCGAAATTGAACAGGCCTGTGTGCTGGACAATGTGGAGATTAAGGAAGAGGAAGTGTTGGGTCTCTTTAAAAACATCAAAATTGATAATTCCACGGGGCCAGATGTGATATATCCCAGGCTGCTGCGGGAAGAGAGAGGAGATAGGTGGAGCAGTAGCGATAATCTTTGACGATTTTTTGGCCACAGGGCAGGTGCTAGAGGATTGGGGATTGTTAAATGTCGTCCCCTTGTTTAAAAAAGCTAATAGGCAGAATCCTGGGAATTATAGACCTTACGTCAGTGGTGAGTAAACTATTGGAGAGGATCATTAAGGATCTATGAGCATTTGCAGAAGTACAATTTACTCAAGGATAGTCAGCATGGCTTTGTGGAGGGAAGGTCGTGCCTCATGAGACTAATAAAGGTCGTTACACCAAGTCCCTCCCTCATAATAGGCCAGAACAGAAGCATCTATCCAAGACTTTATGGCATTAAAAGCCTGTTGTCTTGCAGCTCCGGCCTTTTGGTACAATTGATGGCATATCAGGGTTGAAGCCTTTTCTACACTGTCAGCTGGAAGAGCGATCGTATTTAAATGGAAAGATTCTAATCCACCTACTTTGACTCAGTGGCTCTCTCAAATGATGTCATGTTTAAGTTTAGAGAGAGTTCGGAGTCATGCATTTGATATTTCTGTTAAATGTGGCGATCTTTTATAAATGACTTCCACCTGAATTAGTAGAATTATTTTCCCTTTCTTAGAGATAGTATATATAAGAATATGGAGGGACAGGGACTGATCAACACGGATTTGTGCTTGGAAGGTCGTGTTTGACCAATCTTGTTGAATTTATTGAAGAGGTGACTAGGAATGTTGATGAGGGTAGAGCAGTGGATGTTGTCTATATGGACTTCAGTAAGGCCTTCGATAAGGTTCCGCATGGGAGGTTAGTTAGGAAGGCTAAGTCCTTGGGTATTAATTTGGATATAGTCAAATGGATTCAACGGTGGCTGGAAGGAAGGTGCCAGAGAGTACTGGTAGAAACTTGTTTGTCAGGATGGAGGCCGGTGACAAGCGATGTACCTCAGGGTTCGGTATTGGGACCATTGCTGTTTGTCATATATATTAATGATCTGGAGGATGGGGCAGTAAATTGGATTAGTAAATATGTAGGTGATACTAAAATAAGGGGAATTGTGGGTAATGAAGAGGGTTTTCAAAGATTGCAGAGGGATTTAAACTGTTTAGAGGAGTGGGCAGAAAACTGGCAGATGAAGTTTAATGCTGATAAGTGTGAGGTGCTTCATTTTGGAAAGAATAATCAAAACAAGACATATATGGTAAATGGGAGGGCGCCTTCAGCACATGAATGCAAGGGCATCACGGTTCCGATACCTGGCATCCCTTCAGCTAGTTTCGAACCAGTCTCCAGCAGTCTGCATCTCGGCACCAGTCTCCTGACAGCAGACACCGGCGGCCCCCAGCCTCTGTGGGTTCCTCGCCAGCAGCCCACCGCATGCGTGGGTCTTTCAGCCGCAGAGCCCCCTCACTGGCCGACCCTCACCCCTGTGGTCACCATCCCGGGGTCGTCTCCTCCGCTTCTCCTTCTCAGACGGGGTGGTGGGTTGGGTGGGGGGGATGGAGAGAGAGAGAAAGAGAGAAACTGTCTCCCCATTTTCTGGTGTCCTGCGCCAATCCTTCTCCTCCCCTGCAGCCTGCAACCCCCTTGTGACTGCTGCCGATCTTGGGCACAGACACCTCCCTTCCCCCGCCGCGGTCGCAGGATTTTAAATGAAATTACTGTCGGCTCCTTTAACGGGTCGTTGAGAGCCTGTGCAGAGCTGATGGCTGTTTATTGGACCCCGTGCGGGCGCTGTATCTGCGCTCCATGCACCCTGCGGATCCGCACCAGCTGCAGTGCTGCCATTACAGCGGCTCTGGCAGCGCCTATAGAAGTAATTGAGGGACGCAGTCGACATGCTGAATTTCCTTAGGCGTTGTGGAAGGAGAGGCACTGATGTGTTTTCATGGCCATCCTAATTGAAGGATAATATCTAGGGAGACAGCCTGATATACTTCCAGCTGTGCAGCAGAGTGAATTGCTTGTTTTATTTATGTAAAGGTACAGGCAGTGCCTTTGATCAAGGGATCACATTTCCTCTCTGCCTTGATTTCCATCGGCAACATCATGCCTTCAATCGAGAGGAGCCCATGTGCATCTTGACGGGATGTACAAAGTGTACCCACTTTCCTGGCAACAAATCGTATTCATTATATTTGTCTTTTCCTTTTAATTGGATCCATGTCGGACGAATTGTTACGAGCTCCGAGAATGGAGCTGTAATTGTGATACTGCTTGTTTCAACAAAGAACTTCAAGACAAAAGTCTTTGAACTAGCTTGGAAGTCCTTTCAGAACCGGTGTTTGATGATAATAAGTCTCCCTCTCCCTTTCAGCTTGAGTTGGCTTGTACGTGTAAGCAAGAGCATAGCAAGAAGGTGAATTTGCTTTGTGTGCTCTTGCTCTGAACACAGGAACAGGCACAGACCATTCTGCCCCTCGAGTCTGTTCTTCCAGTCATTTGAATCTTCAGCTCAGGGAACTCCTCGGGTGCCGGCTATTCTCTCTGTGGGCCCCATGCAGAGTGCTTCCCAAAGTCACGCAGGAAGGCTTCGGGTTATAGTAAGTGGGCAACCCAAATCAAGTCCATCATGGCCACTGTCTTCCTGAGGCGCTGCCACAAGAAGCAGGTAACACCATCTCCTCTGTCACATCTTCTTCTCACTGGGAAGAAGGCTGAAGTCCACTACTTCAAGGTTTCAGAGGCAGTTTTTTTAAAAAAAAACACCTGAAAACACACTGCTGGAGAAACTCAGCAGGTCAAACAGTTGTGGTGGACCGCAATTGCAGAGATCGGGCTGGCACTTCGCGCAGCAGACATGAACAGAGATTGCTAAAGTGGCCCCCAGGACCATGAACCAGCGGGGGTAGAAGCTGGAGCAGGATCAGACCAACAGCCCTAAAATGGTGTTGGTCAAGCTGCCCAGCTAACTCAGCAGAAACAGAGTGGAGAAGAAGGACATTCATAAGCATGGACATTCCCGTCCGCTATGTTTATTCATATGGCTGACTTAGTCAATCAGCAAAAATGGCAGGAACTTGAACAGTATAAAAGCAGCCTTTCCAGCACAGTAGGGAGATAGGGCACACAAGCAAACTTTGTGGGGGGGGTTGGGGAAGAAGAAAGCAGGCTCTCTGAATAGAGAAGGAAGGGGTGGCATTTCTGCTAGCCTACTCTCTGGTCACTCTCCCTACCCATGCCCTTTGCCTTCTTTTCTCCAGCTTCCCACCCCCTTTCCCTCTCCATTCACAGAAGCCATCACGTTTCCCTCAGGTTCCCAATTTGAGGCTGCAGTCACATCCCAGACGGTTAGATCACCAAGAAACCCCCATGACGTCACACAAATCAAAAATGCTCGGAATACACAGCAGTTCACAGTGAGCACAGAGCTGTTACTGCACACGGGGTGGCATCTGGCGCTTTCCATAAGGAGTTTGTATGTTCTCCCCGTGAACTGCGTGCGTTTTCTGTGGGTGCTCCAGTTTCCTCCCACATTCCAAAACATATGGGGCTTATAGATTAATTGTGGTATATTTGGTCAGCACAGGCAAGGGTTCGGGTCGTGAGTCTGTGGAACCTGATGCCACAGGCGGCTGTGCAAGTGATGTTTTTTTTTCTTTCTTTGGCTTGGCTTCGCGGATGAAGATTTATGGAGGGGTAATGTCCACGTCAGCTGCAGGCTCGTTTGTGGCTGACAAGTCCGATGCGGGACAGGCAGACGCGGTTGCAGGGGAAAATTGGTGGGTTGGGGTTGGGTGTTGGGTTTTTCCTCCTTTGCCTTTTGTCAGTGAGGTGGGCTCTGCGGTCTTCTTCAAAGGAGGTTGCTGCCCACCGAACTGTGAGGCGCCAAGATGCACGGTTTGAGGCGAGATCAGTCCACTGGTGGTGGTCAATGTGGCAGGCACCAAGAGCTTTCTTTAGGCAGTCCTTGTACCTCTTCTTTGGTGCACCTCTGTCTCGGTGGCCAGTGGAGACCTCGCCATATAACACGATCTTGGGAAGGCGATGGACCTCCATTCTGGAGACGTGACCCACCCAGCGCAGTTGGATCTTCAGCAGCGTGGACTCGATGCTGTCGACCTCTATCATCTCGAGTACTTCGATGTTGGTGATGAAGTCGCTCCAATGAATGTTGAGGACGGAGTGGAGACAACGCTGGTGGAAGCGTTCTAGGAACTGTAGGTGATGCCGGTAGAGGACCCATGATTCGGAGCCGAACAGGAGTGTGGGTATGACAACGGCTCTGTATACACTAATCTTTGTGAGGTTTTTCAGTTGGTTGTTTTTCCAGATGTACCATCAGGCTTTCTATCGCTAAAGACTGGAACACTATCAAGCAACCATCCTCCACCTTGACAAAAGGGAAGGTGTAGCCTGCAAGGGGCTATGGGTAGGGTCGGGCTCGGGAGCCGAGTCCAGTCAATAGCAGATAATCACGGTGTAACCGTGTAACAAGGCCATTAAGTTTATGTAGGGCAGAGATTGACAGGCATTTGATTAGTCGTGGCATCAAGGGTTAAGGTGAGAAAGCCGGGGACTGGGGCTGAGTGGGGGGATGGAACAGCTCACGATGAGAACTGTGAAGCATATTTGATGGGCTGAAGGGCCCACTCCTGCTCCTATATCTCGTGATCGAGTGAAGGGCCTGTTATTGTGCTACATGTCCAAATTATTAAGGTCGAGCAGTGTCTGCGGAAAGAGGTCTGTAATGGCACTGCTTTGCTCAGTTTATAATTAAAGAATACACTCCCTCGTTTCTTTTAGCACACAGTGGAGTCGACATTCTTTATTCTCCCCAAACACCACCCAGCCAAACCCCACTGGCTCCCCACCACACTGGTGATCCTTACACCCTCCCTCTTCTCTTGCATCCAAGATCCATCACCCGTATACTGACGCTTACCGTACTTGCGTATGTGCAGTTACTCCCGTGCATTGCTGCGGTTACATCATCAGCGGCCACCGGCTCCGCTCCCAGTGCAGGTAAGAACTCGACTGCGACAAGTCCAGCCAATGTATCAGGTCAGTGACCTTGCATCAGAACTTACTGGCGTTCATTGAATCGCCATAGTTTTCTCCGGGATGTTTCCCTCATGGTGTTTCCATGGGATCCTTTCTGTTCACCATTGGAAAATGGAAGAATATTTTGCAGGAGAAAAGAAAAGTGAATGGAAATTATAAAAAAAAAACCCTGCAAAGAGTTGCATGGACTCAATGCCCATTTTCTGTCCCAGAATGATTCTGTTTCCATATATTACAATAGCTTACCTTGTCATGAGCTTCATAAAATGAACACTACTGTATGATATGCTTCACGATGGCAGCATTGATAACAGGACCCAGGGAACAAGCGTAAAGGATGGTAGGTAACATACAAGGTCCCTGATCATGCTTTTGACATGAGTGACTGTTATCAGAAGCTACAACAGGACCATGCAGTGGGTGGACAAGCGATCCACTGGGGCAACGTGTCAGCCTGTACATGCAAATCAGAGTTCCACCTTTCCTCAAACAGACGACATGCATGAGATGTGAACCCCGGAGGGGGACTGGAGCTCCTCAGATGCTTGTGACGGAGGATCCTGGATAATATATTAGTACAATGGGTCTCCCTCAGCCTCCTACCGGATGAAAAGCCTTGGAAAAATTCTGGGACACGCTGATATGTCATAGACATGGACCAGACAAGTGTTATACTAATGCAGGGCTTTTATGAACAGACTATGAAAAGCATCGAGTCCACGCTGCTGAAGATCCAGCTGCGCTGGGTGGGTCATGTCTCCAGAATGGAGGACCATCGCCTTCCCAAGATCGTGTTATATGGCGAGCTCTCCACAGGCCACCGTGACAGAGGTGCACCAAAGAAGAGGTACAAGGACTGCCTAAAGAAATCTCTTGGTGCCTGCCCCATTGACCACCGCCAGTGGGCTGATCTCGCCTCAAACCGTGCATCTTGGCGCCTCACAGTTCGGCGGGCAGCCACCTCCTTTGAAGAAGACCGCAGAGCCCACCTCACTAACAAAAGGCATAGGAGGAAAAACCCAACACCCAACCCCATCCAACCAATTTTCCCCATGTCTGCATGTCCCGCATTGGACTTGTCAGCCACAATCGAGCCTGCAGCTGACGTGGACCTTTACCCCCTCCATAAATCTTCGTCCGCGAAGCCAAGCCAAAGAAAAAAGATAACCACCACTAAACTGGCCAGTGGGAAAGCATCTCCATCTGTTCTACCAGTAGGGTGGAGTATCTCTACACCCATAGCCAATAGCAAGTGGGTAGTATAATACGACCCCCCATTACATCATCACACACCCACATCATCAATCACCACCCCACACATGTATTATCACCTCTCAGTACACCAGTCCAATGCAAGATTATGTTCTCAGTTGGAGTTGGAACACAGAACACTGCAACCCTCAACCCATATATTCCTTAAAAATATACTAAACCCTCCCTACCCCATTTTTCTTCCATCCATGTGCCTGTCTAAGAGTTTTTAAATGCCCCTAAAGTTTCAGCCTCCCCCACCATCCCTGGCAAGGCATTCCAGGCCCCCACCACTCGCTGTGTTGAAAACATACCCCGAAACTTCCCTCCCCTCACTTTGTCCTCACGTTCTCTGGTGTTTGCTGATCCTGCCCTGGGAAACAGCATTGGTTGTCCACCCTATCTTGTAGACCTCTCCTCTCATCCTTCTTCGCTCCAAAGAGAAAAGTCCCAGTTCTGGTAACCTTGCCTCATAAGACTTATTTTCCAATCTGCGATGGGCTGGAGTGCGAACAAACAAGCTCAAACTATGGAGGCTGTACTATAGGCTTTAATTAGCCTAAAGATTCCGTATCCCTTCTCGCTCTGTGTTCCCTCCTCCTACTCAAGGGCTGGCATGTGCCTTTATATGGGGCCGGTGATTGGCAAGGAGTAGGTGGAGCCAGTCTCCCAGGTTACCTCCCTGCAGGTACAGTGGGTCGCCCCCTGAAGTAGGCAGTGCAGGACTGCAGACAGGTGCAGGGAGTCACAGACAGTCCGGTCGGGTTGTATCACCACACAATCCTTTTCAGTCAATTTATCTTCAGAATCAGAATTTATCATCTTGAACAGTTCACGAAAGTTGTTGTTTTGCACAGCATCACCAGTGCAAATATTGCTAATAAATAAATTAGTACAAAAGAAGAGAAAGTGAGGTTGTGTCTTGGGTGTTCATCTTCCTTCCTGATGGTAGCAGTGTGAAGAGGACTTGGCCTGGGTGGTGAGGGTCCTTGAGGATAGAGGCTGCTTTTTCAAGACACTGCCTCTTGTCGATGTCCTTGATGGAGTGCAGACTGATGCCCATGGTGGTACTGGCCGAGTTCAGAACTCTCTGTAGTTATTTCCTGTCCTGTGCAGTGGCATCTTCACAAAGACAACCCGTCAGAATGCTCCTCACGGTACACCTGAGGAAATTTGCAAGAGTCTTCGGTGATATAACAAATCCACTCCAACTCCTCGTGAAGTATAGCCACTAGCAAGCATTCTTTGTGATTGCATCGACATTGAGGCCCGAGGATAGATTTTGAGAGATTATAAGCGCTTAACCTTTTCCACTGCTGACCCCTTGAAAAGAACTGGTTAGTGTTCTTGCATTCCAATGCTACATCAGCAAGCTTAACCCTTTTACATTTTAGAAGTTATGGCAGATCATTAGACATTTCTATTTATAGCTATGGAAACTCGTAGATACAGAAACTTAAGCTCAATAATCTAAAATAGTGGTTAGCGCCACACTATTACAGCGCCAGCGCCCTGGGTTCAAATCTGGCGCAGTCTGTAAAGAGTTTATTCGTTTTCCCCATGACCGAGTGGGTTCCTCTGGGTGCTCCGGTTTCCTCCCACAGTCCAAAGATGCACAGGGTTAGTTATTTAATTGAGCACGTGGGTGTAATTGGGCAGTGCGTGCCTCGTGGGCCGAAAGAGCCTGTTACCGGGCTTTATTGGCCGGAAGAGCCTGTTACCAGGCCTCGTGGGCTGAAAGAGCCCATTAACAGGCCTTGTTGGCTGGAAGAGCCTGTTACCGCACTGTACCTCTGGTACAAATAAAAATAAAACATTGACGTTATATAACAAATAGGACCATGGTTGATCTGGTCGTGGACTCAGCTACACTTACTCCCCTGTTTCCCATAACCACTAATTTTCTGATAATTTTAAGAGAGTAGAGGGAGAGAGGAATGTGCTGCCAGCTGAATTAGAAAATGCAAGCTCAATTTTAATACTGAATGAAAGTTTGGACGGGTGCATGGATGAGAGGCGTATGGACTGAGTGCGGGTCAGTGGGACCAGGCAGACTAGAAGGGCCAAAGAGATTGTTTTCTGTCTATTGTTCTCTGGTTTCTGTATATCTTATGCACCTGTGTATATTCAGCATATAAAAAATGTCAGTGCTTCTCTATTTGTTGTAGGTATAAATGTCATTAAACTCTCACAACAAGTTGTTGGTTAAATTAGATATTTTCAAGGCTTGGGTTCACGAACCAAGATTTTGGAAGGGGGCTGTCCACGTCCCCTGCAGGCTCGCTGGTAACTGTCGAGGCCAATGCGGGACAGTTGTGCCCACTCGCAGCGGCTGCGAGGGAAATTCTGGATTTGGTGCTGCTGTGTCATGGTTCCTCCTCCATCTCCTTTTGCCCTCAAGGCCAGCCCTGCGCCCATTCCCGAAGGAGGAGACAGACTGGTGGAAGGTGTGTCGCCAGGCCGCGCAATTTGAGGCTGGAGCAGGCCACTGGCGATGGTCAGTGTAGCAGGCACCAAGGGATTTCCTTCAGAGAGCCCTTGTACCTCTTTATTGGAGCCTTTCTGTTGTGGCGGCCAGTGGAGAGTTCTCCTTACAGTACAATCTTGCCCAAGAATTAGGACATCAAATGACCCTATCTTACTACTAATTTCCTGATAATTTTTAAAATCTTTCTATCTGTGTCTTAAATGCATTAATTGAGGCAGATTTGAGGTATCTCAGATACCAGGGAAGTAGAGGACTGGCACAGGGCTCCAGTAAACCTGAAGCCCATCCCCACCCCCGCATTTAAGAAGCAGAGGAGATGATCCACGGTACAGTTACCAATGAGGTACTTCATGTCTAAAGAACACACAGGTGTAAGGCTGTTGGTAACTCGAGGCAAGGTACCCATGCAGGCTGCGGGCACAGGTCCCACACCATACTGCGGGCTGCTGGGCACTGGCTTGAGACTGGCAGAAAGGGTACCAGCTATTGGAGAAACTCAGCAGGTAAAGCAATGTACTTCATACAGCAAAGATGAAGATAGATCACCATTTTTCAGGCAAGGCATACCTTGATGAATTAAAAATAACTAGATGAAAGGTTCAAGCGCGAAACATTGGTTATGTATCAATATCTTTGCTATATAAAGTGCACTGTTTGAACAACTGAAAATTTCCAGCTCCGTGTTTTACTCCAACCACGTATTCAAATGAGGTGTGAGAGGGTGCTGAGGGCTTCCTGGTCGAGTTGGAGGTTTGGATCTGGACCTCGGGCTGCCGATGGTTTGAAATGAAGTCTGCGCAGCTGAAGAGGTTGCGGGAATGTGGCGATACGACCATCAGCCGACTCCAGGGAACGATCTCAGTACCTGCAGGAAGACCACCTAAGGGGCTGACTCCACCCGGTCCCCTCTCAATCAGCCGACCTGAATGTAGACCTGAGCCCGCCCCTCCTGAGCCAGTCACACAGGGAGCCACCAAGGCTTGAACTGGTGTTCAGATTTTTACTGGAATAAAGCCTGTTGTACTGTCTTTCGAGTGTTGTGCTTGTTGCTACCTCAGCGCACCACGGGGAACACTGGAGGCGAATTCATTGACACTCGGCGACTCTGGGGGAGGGAGCGGGGGGGGGGGACTGTCTTTTGCTGTAAGAGGCATTCAACAATTTCTACTGATGCCTTGCTGCAGACCACAGAAAATTTTGTGAAATATTACACCTATTTTATTACATGGCAATAAAGGAATCCTGAATCTTGAAGAAGCTTTCTCCCAGTCTGACAATCTTGGTTTTGATGCTCCTCTACCTCCTTCCTGAATGTGGTTGGTCAAAGATTCTGTGTGATGGATGGCCAATAATTCTTTGAGCCATGCTCTCGGTGAATGCCAGCAATAGAGGAAGGGGATCGTCTGGCCAATTGCCTCCAATGTGCAGGTAAGTTGTAGAAAATGAGAATCAAATATTTGACCATGATTAACCAAGGGCCTGTTGTAGTGCTCTAGCACTCGATAGCTCCCAAGGAGGGGATGCAACACCTTGCTCCTGAGGCCATTCTCTTCAACTGTTCCAGGGTTGACAGATTTCTGAAGAATAATTTGAATGGAAAATCTGGGATTGTTCTTTCAGGAGATTTTGTTAGAAGCTCACTGGTTTATGCAGGGTAGATAGACAGAAGAATTTGCCATTGAAAGCTTACTCAAAGACCAAAAGGTAAACATTTTATATATTAAAAAGAATGAGACATATAGCATGGTAACAGGTCCTTCCGGCCCACAAACTCATGCTGCTCAAATACCCCAAGGAACCCACAACCCCCGTAAGTTTGGGAGAGCGGGAGGGAACTGGAATGCTCGGAGGAAACCCAAAGACACGGGGAGAACTCCTTTCAGACAGTGCCAGATTTGAACCCTGGTCACTGGCGCTTCACTGGCATTGCGCTACGCTCACCAGGCCGCTATTCCGGCAAAGGCGGGTGTGAGGAAGGTTATTCTTGATCGGAAAGCTGGCGTAGATAATCTGGAACTCACTGCCTTTGCTCTGCGGAAGTTGAATTAAGCAATCCCTTCAAAAAGGGACTTTGTTTGGCGTTAGAGAATAATTTGCTGTGCTACTAGGGAAAAGGCAAGGGAATGTGATTTATGGGACTGTTGTGCCAGGAACCAGCATTGGACTGAATGGCCTACTATAGCCAAATAATTCGATGATTCTGTAAAATGTGGGAGAACGTACACATGCCACTCTCCTAATGGCTTTGAAGTGCCTCAAACAGGGAAGTGATCTTTCAAACTTACCTCATAAATTTACGATTTAATGCAGAATAAATTAATGCTGAATCTCCAATCTATAAAGCCCTGCTTGGTATTGCGAGCTGTTGAGTCTATAATGCTGCTGTCTTGATGAATAGAAACCATTTTCCTCAGCTTTACTTCATTGGCCAGTCTCTCAAAATGGCTTCCAGGGAAACAGCATAGCAATGATAAAGTGACAGCCCTTAATTTGTTAAATGCTGTTTGCAGAGCCTGCCCAATTATGCATGTACCATTCGTAGCTCTTTTGATCGAGTCTAATGTGACTGTTAATTTTTTTAATCACCATCAGCTAAAGATCACAGACAAGGAATGGTAGTTTTGTTGTTCATTTATTCTGTATGTATTGCCATGGGTTATGTACAGCCAAGTCTCATGAAGATAATCACCAGGGATGCATCTGCCTTGCAAAGTTTTCAAAATAAGCCACTTGGGGGCCATCCTCTCTGCACCTGCACCCTATATATAGCTTCCCTTGAAGGCAATCTTCCCTCCTTTTCCCAAGTGTTGACATCAACGTACATCTCTCAGAGCTCAAAGCTCGCAGGCTGACTTGCATTTCTTATGAAGTTTGGACCTGCGACTCATTCCAATTCCTGCTGCGGTTTCAAACTTGAGAGTGTGGCAGAGAGCGAAACTTCCTTCCGGTAAGTCACAGCTTGGAACAAAAAGATGATCAAAGGGATTTAAAAAATAAAACTTGCATGATGTCGTTCCTGGGTCAGGGCTCCCACCTCCCATCAAAATGCAGGTCATTGAGATGGTGTCAGTGTTTGGTGGCATTCCCCAGGGGCTGGTGGAGAAACTGTCCTTGCTGGGACTCCATGGTAGCAAATCTTTGTTTGCCTTTATGGCAGACAAAATTTGAAGTATATCATGGATATTACATTTCTTGTATTATTTCATGTCAATAAAAGGAAGGATTGATCCTTTAAATGAGGCAGATTCAAAAGAGAAAATCTGCAGATATTGGGGTCCAATGCAGTCCCCAGAAGTGCTGGAGAAACTCAGTAGGTCACTCAGCAAAGTAAATGGGGAATTAAAATGGAAACAGATGTTCTCAATGCGCAGCAGGAATGTAGAAGATGTTTATGGACCACTTCCATGGGATTCTGGATAGGTTTGTCCCACTGAGACAGGGGAAAGATGGTGGGGTAAAGGAACCATGGTTGACAAGGGAGATGGACAGCAAGTCAAGTGGAAGAAGGAAGCATACATGTGGCTTAGAAAAGGCTCATAGTGGTCAGAATGGAACTTAAAAAAGAGTTTGGAGAGCTAGAAAGGGGCATGAAAATGCCTTGGCAAGTAGCATTAGGGAAAATCCGAAAGTGTTCTAAACATATGGGAAGAACATATGACAAGAGTGAGGGTAGGACTGATTTGGGATAGTGGGGGGGGGGGATGTGGGGAGGGGGTACATGTGCCTGGAGACAGAGGAAAGGAACAAGACAAATACTTTGGAGGAAGAGGAGAATGTGAGGTCAGTGAAGAACACGTCGAGGTTAAGAAAAATGAACTTCTGCATCTTCTTTACAATATTTGGATTGCTAATTTACTGGGACCAGACAAGATATACCCTAGGTTATTACAGGAAACAAGGGAAAAGATTATTTGGACTTTGGTGATTATCCCCTGTCTACAGAGGAAGTAATGGGTGGCACAGTTAATTCAACGCTACGGGACCGGGGTTCAAATCCTGCGCTGTCTGTTAGGAGTTTGTACGTTCTCTTCATGTCTGGGTGAAGTCAGCTCCAACAAAATAATGAGGTTGATAGATTGAGTAGACTGGGTCTTTATTCATTGGAGCGTAGAAGGTTAGATAGAGGTATTTCAAATTATGAGGGGAATAGATAAAGTCGATGTGAATAGGCTCTTCCCCTTGAGGGTAGGAGAGATTGGAACGAGGGGTCATAAGTTAAGGGTTACTTTAGAAGAACATAAGAGAAAGCTTCTTCACTCAGAGAGTGGTGGCTGAGTGGAATGACCTTCCGGAAGAGGTGGTTGAAGCAGGGTCAATTTTGTCATTTAAGAGGAAGTTGGATGAGTACATGGCTGTGAGGGGGTTGGAAGGTTATGGGCAGGGAGCACATAGGTGGAACTAGTGAAGTTTCAATTAAATCGGTGCGGACTAGAAGGGCCGATATGGCCTGTTTCTGTACTGTAATTGTTATATTTATATGATTATATGATAGGCACCTCTTCTTCTTTGGCTTGGCTTCGCGGACGAAGATTTATGGAGGGGGTAAAAAGTCCACGTCAGCTGCAGGCTCATTTGTGGCTGACAAGTCCGATGCGGGACAGGCAGACACGGTTGCAGTGGTTGCAGGGGAAAATTGGTTGGTTGGGGTTGGGTGTTGGGTTTTTCCTCCTTTGCCTTTTGTCAGTGATAGGCACCTCATCTTACACCTAAATACACACCCCTTCTACCGGCACAGCATGACACAGCATCAATGGTTAAGGGGAGACAGCGGAGCAATGGGGCTGAGTGGGAATATGAATCAGTTCATGATTGAATGGCAGGGCAGACTCGATGGGCTGAATAGCCTATTTCTGCTCCTATGTCTTATGGTCTTATCTATAAAGTGCACTGTTGTTCTTCAACTAGGCCACTCAAGTCAAATCTATTGTCATCTGATTGTACAAGGAAAACCCAACGAAGCAGTGTTCTCTGGTCCTCGGTGCAGAGCATGCAGACACACAACCAGACATAACAGACAATACATTTGCAGGACAAGTGTTCATATACTCAAATAAATAAATAAACATTGTTTCATGAATACAAAAGTCTCAAAGAACTCTAACAGCACCTTACAAAAACCATAACCTCTACCACTAAACCGGTCAAGGATAACAGGCATGGAAACATTATCACCTGCCTGGGAATCTCCAAGTTACATTTCTTAGCTTGGTTCAAGTTTATTTGTCATAAAATACTGAGTACAACAAGAAGGGTTCTTCTAACAGGTTAACTCAAATATTTCATACAGCTGGGTAAAGAGTACATTTCCAAAATGTTGGATTTTAATGAAAAGGAAGATCCATTTGTACCAGGCAAGGGCAGCATGAGGGCAGTGGTCTGGACCCTGACAGCTGCAAGAAAGAAACTGTCTTTAACACTTTGGACTTCAGCCATTTTAACCTGTCACGGGACAGTACGAACACCAGTACAAACCAGCTGCTGGTTGGTATAAAACCAGTCCCAGAAAATGGGGACACAGAGTATACATGCTTGTTGGTAGTTCTTGAAAACTGGAGCGTGGAGTCCAAAGGGTTAAGGCTGCCAGAGCATGCTTTTATGCCTGCTAAACCTTACCCTTTATGGGAGAGGGTGTAGAGCAATGCCATTACAGCGACAGTGATCAGGACCCGGGTTCGAATCCCACGCTGTCGGTAAGGAGTTTGTACGTTCTACCTGTATCGGCGTGGCCTTTCCCTGGGGGTTTCGGTTTCCTCCCACCGTTCAAAATGTACCGGGGGGGTGGTTTGTAGGCTAATTGTGTGTAAATTGGGCAACACGGCCTTGTGGGCCGAAGGGCCTGTTACCGAGCTGTATGCCTATATTTAAAATTTAAATGAGTAGTCCACATTTTGATAGGTCCTTCAGCATGCAGCCTGCTTTTCGCAGGCAGCGGGAGATGCAGATGGGGTCCGTGGAGGGGAGGGAAGTCTGTGTGATGTTCTAGGCTGCACTCACCACCCTTCAGCAGTCTCTTCTGATCTTGGTGGCAAGCCATGCAGACTTGAAAGAACCCCATTCTTTCATTGGGGTTGGGGCCAAATTCTGGACCTTGCTCCCAACAGCACATCGGGGGCACCTTCAGTAGAAGGACTGCATGCATTCAAGGGCACTGAGAGATACAGTCAGTAAAACAGATTCTCACTGTTCCCTGGGTGATGGAGTGAGAGCAAAGTATCAGCTATTTTTTTTTCTCTCTTTCTAAATGCTTCTGAACAAGGTCATGTTATCAATGTCTTCCTTTGTTTTGTGAGTTTTTTGTACCTTTAGACAGCTTTTAAAAAATAATGCAGTGCTGAAAGAATGTTCACTCAGTCGCTAGGCCCAAACTCTGTCATCAGCTGTTGAAATAAGCTCAAAGAGTCAGATCTCAGGGGTGAGATTGCAAAAGGGCAGCAGCAGAATTTATCACTGTCATTTCTGCATTTATGCTGCATTCCCTTAATGCAGAGATACTCTGCCAGGGCACCATCCAGATTACAATAACAAGCACCCTCGAGTCAAATGAAGTGAACTCCACTGGGAAGATCTTTATGAGGATCTTAGTGACTTTCAATGGAGCAGAGACATTGGATGGCAGTCATGTTGGAAGAATGCCAAGTTCTGTTTGCTCTTGCAAGGCTTTGAAGCCGTGGACATTTTCCCATCACCTTCTCCCACGCACTGCCGTGTAGCGGGGGAATTCCCCTTGAGCAGAGAGGGGCACAATTAAAATTTGTGCTTTCTCACAGCTTTCACACGCAATCGCCAGTTGACAAGGTCGTTCCACGGCCAACTCAAAGTCACAAGAGTCTCAAAGTCGAGCAGCACAGAAACGGACCTGTGATACATCCATCAGCCTGACGGAGGCCAATATCCCTCCATTCCAGATATCTTGTCCAAATGCCTTTTAAGGATTGTGATAGCACCTGCCTCCACCACCTCCTCTGGCCACATATTCACCACTCTTTGTGTGAAAACTTCAGTGCTCACATCTTCTTTAAATTTCTCTCCTCTCTCATATAACCTCTGCTCTCTTATCTTAGACTCTCTACCCAGGGAAACACGAAAGTCTGCAGACGCTGTGATAGTTAAAAACAGACCCAATTGCTGGAGGAACTCAGCCAGTCTTTTCAGCATCCATAGGAGACAAAGATATATCGCTGACGTTTCAAAAAATAAGCAGAGCGAGCAATAATAAAACAGGAAATCTCAGAATTCAGACAGTGCCAGCTGGGGGAGGAATCCAGACCAACAAATGGATATGAAAAGGGGAGAGGTGAGAATTGATTGTGTCTGTGTGGGAGACACAAAGGAGAGAGGGAAAAGTGAGAAAGACAGATTTGGGGGAAGGTGACGGGTGAGGGGGGGGAGGGTGAAGAAGTGGGAGGGTTTAACAAACGGCGGAGCAGTCAATATTAATGGCATCTGGTTGGAGGGTGCCCAGTCGGAAAATGAGATGTTGTTCTTCCAATTTACAGGTGGTCTCAGTCCAGCAGTGCATGTGTCCGTGGGACATGTCAGCAAGGAAATGGGACGGGGAACTGAAATGGGTGGTCCAGGTTAATGCCCATCTTTCTATCTAGAACCATTATGTAAGGAATAGATAAGAAAGAAGCAAGGGAGGTTGTTTCTACTGTGAGATTAGAACTATGGGACATGGTTTCAAGATTCAGTGTTGTAGGTTTTAAACAAAAACAAGAAGGATCTACTTACCCTAGAGGATAGTGAATTACTGTAGTGGAACTGTCTGCTCAAGGAAGCAGTCAAAGCTACTTCATTAAGGATACTTAAAACAGAGATAGATAGGGTTAAGGCGGGTAAGTGGAGCAGAGTCTACGGCCAGATCAGCATGTTGAAGAGCGGTGCACCCTCAATGGTCCTTCTCCTGCTTCTATTTCTTTATATGCCCCTCTCACAATTTTATAAATCTCTGTAAAGTCAGTCTTCATACCCGACCTAGCCTTTCCGATCTGTCCCAGTAACTGAGAGCTCCTTTACTCAGTAAATCAGCATTTCTCAGCCAGCCAGGCCACATCTGTGGAGGCGCCAACAGAGTTAATGTTCCAGGTCTGAGACCCTTGGTCTGCAGGTTTTGTGCCGGAGTATGACAATAGGGCAAAATGGGACTATGTATGTTGGGATACGGAATCCAGACTCATGGTTCTCCATTGGTCCCTGACTGCGCTCCCAACAAAATGAGAGGAGAAACTCAACCACGTGCTTCCACCACATTGCAATCCAGCGGAAATGTTAAGAGATTTAATGTATTATTTCAGAGACTATCAATTGCTGTACAAAGAGTCAGGTCTTTTTTTTATTTTCTTCCTTTGGCTTGGCTTCGCGGGCGAAGATTTTTGGAGGGGGTAAAAGTCCACGTCAGCTGCAGGCTCGTTTGTGGCTGACAAGTCCGATGCGGGACAGGCAGACATGGTTGCAGCGGCTGCAGGGGAAAATTGGTTGGTTGGGGTTGGGTGTTGGGTTTTTCCTCCTTTGCCTTTTGTCAGTGAGGTGGGCTCTGCGGTCTTCTTCAAAGGAGGTTGCTGCCCGCCGAACTGTGAGGCGCCAAGATGCACGGTTTGAGGCGATATCAGCCCACTGGCGGTGGTCAATGTGGCAGGCACCAAGAGATTTCTTTAGGTCGTCCTTGTACCTCTTCTTTGGTGCACCTCTGTCACGGTAGCCAGTGGAGAGCTCGCCATATAACACGATCTTGGGAAGGCGAAGGTCCTCCATTCTGGAGATGTGACCCACCCAGTGCAGTTGGATCTTCAGCAGCGTGGACTCGATGCTGTCGACCTCTGCCATCTCGAGTACTTCGACGTTAGGGATGAAGGCGCTCCAATGAATGCTGAGGATGGAGCAGAGACAACGCTGGTGGAAGCGTTCTAGGAGCCGTAGGTGATGCCGGTAGAGGACCCATGATTCGGAGCCGAACAGGAGTGTGGGTATGACAACGGCTCTGTATACGCTAATCTTTGTGAGGTTTTTCAGTTGGTTGTTTTTCCAGACTCTTTTGTGTAGTCTTCCAAAGGCGCTATTTGCCTTGGCGAGTCTGTTGTCTATCTTGTTGTCGATCCTTGCATCTGATGAAATGGTGCAGCCGAGATAGGTAAACTGGTTGACCCAAGACACAAGAGAAACTTGTCCGCGAACTACTCTTTGCAGACGATGCCGCTTTAGTTGCCCATTCAGAGCCAGCTCTTCAGCGCTTGACGTCCTGTTTTGCGGAAACTGCCAAAATGTTTGGCCTGGAAGTCAGCCTGAAGAAAACTGAGGTCCTCCATCAGCCAGCTCCCCACCATGTCTACCAGCCCCCCCACATCTCCATCGGGCACACAAAACTCAAAGAGTCAGATATAATATCATAAAATACATTCTTGACAGAGCATGATCTAAATCTATTTAAAAAAAACTTTATTACTTGCACAATGTATGCATTCAAAGAAGGGAATTTAGCCTTAATTGCCCTAAACAGGAATATGAGAGCAAGATTTATTGTTGTTTTTTGGGGTGTGGGGGCAGGGGTTGTGGGTGCAGAGAACTTGCCTGGCAGCTCCCAATGGTTGGATAAACCAAATGATGGAAAATTAAAGGAAGATAAATTATGTCCATGAAAAGTAAAATATAATGTATTCGTCAGGATCCCGCTCAATCTCTTCTCTATTCAATTAAAAAACTTGAAATTATGTGAAAACTGCACGGCATAATGTATAGAAATTGATAGTCTCTGAAATAATACAGTAAGTCTCTCAACATTTTCGCTGGATTGCAAAGAGGTGGAAGCACGTGGTTGAGTTTCTCCTCTAATTTTGTTGCCAACGTATTCAGGGACCGACGGAGAACCATGGGTCTGGATTCCGTTATACACTGTCCCATTTTGCCCTATTGTCATACTCGGGCACAAAACCTGCAGATGAAGAGTCTCAGGCCTGGAACATTAACTCTGTTGGAGCCTATCTAAGGAGGTGAGATTGTTGAGGAGATAATGCCATGAAACGATCATCTTCAATGGCAGGAGAAGTGACATTTATAATTGTTTACGGCTGGTTGGGCATTAAGACCTCCTGGCCATCAACAGCACTGGGGTTATGAAGGCTGACGTGGTTACTAACCCACACATGTTAGAGGAGAGTCGCTGAGACCAGACAGTTACAGGTAAGTATGTTTATTTGGATTGCAAGAAAGGCTGAGCTTCTTATATGGATGCTTTTTGGATGGTGAAACTAGAAGGCTGAGGACAAAGTGTATTGTCAGTGATTTAACAATGTGGATGAACAGAGGGAGCATGGGGTCCAAATGCATACATCTCTCAAGGTTGCCGCATAGGTTGATAGGATAGTTAAGAAGGCCTATGGGATGTTGGGCTTCATTAATAGAGGGATTGAGTTCAAGAGATGAGAGGTCACTCTACAAATCTCTCGTGAGACCACACTTGGCACTTTGTGTTCAGTTCTGGTCATATTATTATAGGAAGGATGTGGAAGCTATGGAGAGCGTGCAGAGGAGATTTACCAGGATGTTTTTTGGATTGGAAAGTAACTCTTATGAGGCAAGGTTACAAACAGAGCTGGGACTTTTCTCTTTGGAGCAAAGAAGGGTGAGAGGAGATTTAATGGAGATCTACAACATTATAAGAGCATAGATAGAGTGGGTAGCCAGTGCCTGTCCCCAAGGGCAAGCATAGAAAACACCACAGGACATATGTACAAAGTTAAGGCAGGGAAGTTTAGAGGAGACATCAAAGTTAAGCTTTTTGCACAGTGTTGCGGGTGCCTGGAATGCCTTGCCAGGGATGGTGAAGGAGGCTGAGACTATAGGGGCATTTTAAAAACTCACATTCCACATTAAGTATTCCCCATGATATAAGTGCCTGTGATTAGTAAGGGATTGCTTAAGGTGGTATGTGAGTGGAAAGAAAATGTTTGAGAACCACTGTTTTAATTGTCCCTCATTGACTCGTTATGTGCACGGTTTCATAACTTCAGAGGAAATGGGTAATTGACCATTTTTCTCAACCAAAATATTTCAGTAACAATTGGGTCTAGAGCAGTGATTCTCACCCTTCCCTTCCCACCCACATCCCACCTTAAGCAATCCCTTACTAATCAGAGAGCACCAATGGTATAGGGATTACTTAAAGTGGGATATGAGTGGAAAGAAAAAGACTGAGAACCACTGGTTTAGATCAACCATTCTTGACCTTTTGTTTTGGCCATGATCCCCTTTGCTCAAAGTTTATGGGCTCCCTTCCCTGCAAAGCTGTCAAGTTCAGTTGGTTTCTTCTGGATATCTCCAATCGACACCCCCCCCAAAAAAAAATGTGCCGTGGCCCCCTAAATGGAGGGGGGGGTGGGAATCAGGCAGGGGTGTACATGGCCCCTCCATTGAGAATGGTTGGTTGAGGTAGACATCAATGCTAGCACAGATATCCATGGCCAAAAAGAGCCTGCTCTGGTCCTGTACTGTTTTGTGATCCCAGTGAAGGGAAGAATGTCACCGTAAAAGCTGTGACATTAAGTTTTATTGCAATCTCTCATCCTTAAATAAAGATATTTCACCAGAAAGTAATGAGGTTTTTTTGCCATTTACTAAAAGGCTATGATTCCAGCACAGCTTTAGAAGATTCCATGGGATTTATATCGAAGAGAAGCTGAGGAATCCTTCTTTATCCATCATCCATTATCACGAGAAAGGTAACCTGATCATTAGTGTTTTTGAGATCCAGATCACCACAAATTATCCGCCAGACATTCTGCATTGGAATGCGATAACTCTTCAATTTGCAGGCTAAACATTGTCTGACTCACTAGACCTTTTTTATGGTGGAAAGCTGCATTAAAGGTGACTCCACAAAAAATAAATGGGGAATTTACCTTTTTTATGGGGAAGGCCTAAAAGCCTGATCATGCATGGCTTTCAACTCAGCAGCGTCTTGAAACATGTTCCGGTCCTGAAGCAGTAGCTCTGCCCATCGCTGTGACGTCAAACCTATGGGCTGAGAAGGAAAAGCAGCCTACACCCAAAATGGCAACCGACGAGCAGGTACGAGCGTTGGTGGAGATCTGTTCAAGCCATTTTAAGACTCGCGCGCACCGTAATGAGCTTTATTAATGATGTGCTTTTGGAGATCACGCTCCTTGGTCATCGCGACATCATCAGCCCACCCTTGCGCGGCCACTTTCATTAGTATTACCTTCACAGAAGAGGCAAAGCGCCCTTGCTCCACCTCTGAGTGATCAGAGCCTATCTCCTGAATCTGCCCTTGGTGCTTTCTTCAAAGAAAGTGAAGTGATGTGAAGGCAGAGAATATCCATTTTTACATTCCCTTTTCCTTCGACTATCATAAGGTTTATTGTCTTAAAACAGCTCCATTGATCTGAAGGAATTTTTATATCACCCCAGAGAAACTAGGATGTTTAAATTAAAGCAATTAAGCAACTTTGAAATAATTGAACTGGAATGGGTGACTGTGAAAGGATGCTGGAAATCTAAGCTGGCTCACAAAACTCGAGAGATAGAAATCTACCATTCTTACAATGGTGTAGTTAAGTGTAATATGTTTCAAAATGTGGTTATTCAATGTGACGTTCACTGTTGCCTTAAGGCAGAAAGTTCAGAAGCCTGACGACCAGCTCATTTAGGCTCAAGAAGAGTTTCCAACCGCTATCGGTCTCTTGAACCTCCCCATGTAACACTAATCAGCGGCTGCTCCAACCCCACAAAAGGACTGCGTGCGCTATCGCAAAGTCACTATTTTCGACCAAGGATAACTGTGAATATTATCCAATTTTTGTATTTATTGTCTCTTTCTATTTCAATTCAGTTATCAAAGCTGTAATGCAATGCTACCTTTCCTGGAAGTAGTTTGCATGTTCTCCCAGATCTGCATGGGTTTTCTCTGGGTGCTCCAGTTTCCTCCCTCCCACCAAAAAGTAGGGGGTTGGTAGGTTAGTTGATATATTTAGGTGTGTTTTATAGTCAGGATAATGTGACCTATTTTGTAACAGTGTAAAAATACACCCTTCTCACTGTAGTAACTGTAATGCACCACTGTGTGGCGTATATATATGTATATGAGTGTGTGAACAGTTTCTTGAGATGGTGGAAGGCATCAGCAAGTAAAGTCTCTTCTGTTATTTGAATCTTGCATCCCTAAGTCATTTAAGAAGCCTTCCAAGTAACTCCAGAGACATAGCATGGTGGCAGTGATATGTGAGAACAAGATTAAAGGCATACAATTGATTGTAAGTCACTGAAATATGAAAGGGAAGAAGAGAAAAAACATTACTGAAAAAAAACGGCTGGAGCAACAGCCCTTCACCCAGTGATGGACAGGGAGGCTGAAGACATTGTTGAATCGTTTAAAACGTTTCAGCAGAAGTGGAATTTACCATTTAAAAGCTACTGTATAAATGCAACAGCAGAGGAGAAGGTCAGTGATCTACTTCTCTGGACAGGGGAGCAAGGCCTTGACTTATTTAATAGCTGGGAGCTTACAGAGGTGGAGAAAAATGATCCAGAGCAAATATTTGCAAAGTTTGTTTCTCACCTTGAACCCAGGTCTAATCATAGAATTCAACGCTATGAATTTCAAGCCTTAATGCAAGAGACTGATAAAACTGTTGATAACTTTCGTACTAGACTAAACATTGTTTCTGCAAAATGCAGATTTAAGGAATATAGAGGAAAGATTATTTGATCAACTAATATGGTGGACTGCCCATCCTGAAGTTCAAGGGAAGGATTGCTTGAAGCTGGCCAAAGCTATAGACATAACCAGAGCCTTCCAAGCCTGGAGGATGCAAATTAAATCCGTATCTATGCAGACCCACCCACAGCAAAGAGAAGGAAGTGTTGATCCTATAAAGAACAGAATCAGAAAAATGAAAACCCCCAGGTCCTGCAGGAAATGCGGCAGACAACACCCCTTTGATGACTGAAACAAATACCCCGCATACGTACTGAATGTAGAGCCTGTGGTAAAGCAAACCTCTGGGCGAAGATGGGCAAGTCTGGTATGAAGAAAACAGTAATACCAGTGAAGAAAAAAGACAAGGAGAAGAGCCAACACATAAAAGGAAACAACAATGAGGATCTGACACCCAGATACTGGACATGGAATCCATACACCTTCACGAGATGTCGAGTGAGATGAAAGAAGGAAGTGAGTTGCACACAAGGATCCAAATACAGAGGACAATCCAGTACAAGCCGACGATATTTAACCTAAAGGTGAAGCTGGATACTGGATCACAAAGCAACATCCTTCCACTCAGACTCTACAGTCAGATGTTCCCTGAGAAAATAATCAAAGGGATTCCAAAAGAATGTGCATTGGAAAGAGCAAATGTCATATTAACGGTCTATGGTGGACCCATGATCAAGCAACTTGGGAGAGCTAAGATCAATGGCTGCCATAAAGGAAAGAACATCCTCTGTACATTCTATGTGATAGATGCAGATGGACTAGCAATTCTAGGCCTGGATGGCCATCGGGAGTTGCAATTGATCTCTGTCAATCATGTGATCCAGACGAAGAAGATATCCAAAACAATCAACAGAAATGCTTAACAAAAAGAGGAAATGATTTCCACAGATGTACCTGCCAGGCCATGGCACACAGTGGGAGCAGATTTGTTGACCAAGAATCAAGAGTGGTATTTAATAGTAGCCTGCTACTACTATAAGTTTCCATTCGCCAAAAGGGAGAAAGACCTGAGAGCCTCAACTATCACCTCAGAAATGAGTGCGCTCCTTGCTGAACAAGGAGTACCTGAGCAAGGAATATGTGACAATGGAACATCGTTCACGTCACAAGAATTCAGAAAGCTTGCTGCGGAGGATGGGTTTTATCTACATCATCCCCATCCTACCCCAAAGGTCATGGGTTCATTGAAAGACAAGTGCAAACTGTGAAACGCACTCTGGTTAAGTGACGCAAAACAAAAGAAGACCCAGACGTCGCTCTTCTGTCATTAGGAAAAACACCTTTAAGGGCTGACATGAAGTCTCCGGCAGAACTTCTAAATGGCAGGAGATATAAAACAACTCTGCCAAGCAAAATACACCCTCCAGAAGACCAGGAGGAAACCAGAAGAAGACTGGCTGAGACGCAAGAAGGACACCAGCATTATAACAAACAGACCCAAACATTGCCAGAACTCTTCAGAGGGCAGCATGTGCATATTCTAGAGCCGATGGTGAAAACATGGAGCCCAGCAAAGGTCATCGGAGAAGCTGAGACACCAAGATCGTACATTGTCCAGACAGACTCTGGCGATCAGCTGAGGAGGAACAGAATTCACCTCCGTCCGACACAAGATGTGATGAAGCAGAAAGTTTTAATACCAGCAAAGCCTGCAACACCAATAGCAAGCGAGTGTCAAGTGAAGAGACCACAACCACAAATGCCGAAACATCAACAGAGCAGTTGTCAGGTGAAGCACAACAAGCTCCATCTCCTCCATGTGGACCAGCAACACAGAGCCAAAGGGTCGCAGCCGAATCCACAAGATGGCGAAGCGACGTACTGTCGCCAGTGCGATATCGATAAGAACTATTTAAAAATAGTTGTGTCAATAAACTAGTGGACAAGTTCAGTTACTTAAGTTACAATAGAAAGAAAGTGATAACTAAATTTTTCTTTATCTTGAGAAGGAGGGATGTTATACAGTCAGGATAATCAGAACTATTTTGTAACTGTGTAAGAATACGTGTAGTAACAGTAGTGCACCACTATGGGGCGTATGTATATATATGTGCGTGTGTGTGTGTGTGTGTGTGTGTGTGTGTGTGTGAGGACAATTTCCTGAGATGGTGGAAGGCATCAGTCAGTAAAGTTTCTTTTGTTATTTGAATCTTGCATCTCTAAGTTATTTAAGAAGCCTCCCAAGTAACTCCAGAGACATAACATGGTGCATGGGCTCGTGGGTCAGAAACCAATAGGCTTTTATTCAATAAAGAATTGGTTGACTGTCCTGTTGAGGAGGGGGCTGTGGAATAATCGCCTTTATACAGGAGCCAGTGGGAGAGGCCATTGGTACAGCTGGCCAATGTGTGTGCCCAACCAGACAAATACATGCAACAGTGATTTCCCACATTAACCCCTCATTTCTAAAAAGAGTCCAGGGGAATAAAGTGGTGTTTACAAAGTCACAAATTAAGTCTGTCAGGTGGCCTGGCCATTCGTTGGGACTGTCGTAGTACCGGTTGTAACTGCAGTATGATGACGAGGACCTGGACAGCCTCAGGCACCAGTATGTGCTGTGCTGGTGGGTAAACGATGATGAGTCTGGTGTATCCTCTGTGGGGGGAAGAGGCAAAATATCATGGTTCAGGAATAACTTGCATGGTCAGGGGTGAGGGGAGTGGTGGTTTCCAGACCCCCTGGAGGAGCCAGATCCCTAATGGAGACAGTGTCCTCGTGTCTGTCAGGATACGCCATGTAGGCCTACTGGGGGTTGGCATGGAGGAGATGGACTAGTGGGTCAGACTTATGGCTTCTCACCTGTTTCCAAAGTACAACCATGCCTGAAGATGTCAGCCACACTGTCAGCGTGGCCCCTGTCGCAGATTTCCTGGGAAAGGGAAATATGTGTTCATGTGGTGTGGCATTTGTGGCAGTACATAGAAGGGATCTGATGGAGTGGAGCACCTCTGGGAGGACCTCTTGGCAGAGGGAGACTGGAAGGCCCCTAGATCACAAGGCCAGGAAGATGGCTTCCAGATCGTGAGGTTCTCCCTTTCCACTTGCCAGTTTCCCTGGAAGTTGTTGCAAGTGGTCCTGTTCATGGTAATACCCCTGGCCAACAGGAACTGGTGCAACTCGTCACCCATAAAAGAAGACTCCCGGTCGCTGTGACTATAGCTGGGGAAGCCAAGTAGAGTGAAGGGAATGTGCAGGGCCTTGATGACTGTGGCAGCTCTCATGTCAGAGCAGGGGATGGGAAATGGGAAGCGGGAGTATTCGTCAATGACATTGAGGAAATACACGTTGTGCTCTGTGGAGGTCAGGGTTCTTTAAAGTCGACACTGAGGTGCTTAAAGGGGCAGGTGGCTTTTATCAACTGCGCCCTGTCTGGTCGGTAGAAGAGTGGTCTGCACTCAGCGCAGGACTGGCAGTTCTTGGTCATGGGTCTGATCTCTTCGATGGAGTACAGCAGGTTGAGGGCTTTAATGAAGTAGAAGAACCTGGTAACTCCGGGACGGCAGAGATCATTACAGAGGGTTTGTAAGTGGTTAATCTGCACACTGGCGCATGTCCCGCGGGACAGGGCGTCCAGTGGTTCATTAAGTTTCCCCGGCCTGTACATCGTAATAGTAGGTGGACAGTTCAATTCTCCACCTCAGTATCTTGTCGTTTTTTTATTTTGCCCCTGGCTGCTAGTGGTTAAACATGAACGCAACTGCACGTTGGTCAATTAGCAGGGTAAATTGTTTACTGGCCAGGTAGTGTCTCCAGTGCCACATTGTTCCGGACTTTTGGGCCTCTTTCTCAAACTTTGGGGCCCTGCAGAGTACAGAAAAAGAAAACAACTGGTCTGCCTACCTGGTTAAGGGTGACAGCCAGGGCAAATATGATACATCACTTTCACACCTGGAATGGGATGGATTCATCCACAGTGCCTTGGCAACATCTGCCTTGATGTGACTGAAGGCCGCACAAGCCTCTGCCATCAGAGGGAAGGATGAGGGGCTGGGCCTTGTCTGCATAATTAGGGACCCATTGGACATAATAAGAGAAGAACCCAAGATACCTTTTCAGGGCCTTAAGGCTGTGGGAGAGGGGAAGTTCCAGGAGCGGTCGCATGTGGTCAGGGTCTGGGCCAACGACTCCACTCTCAATGACACAGCCAAGGATGGCAAGGTGGATTGTGCAAATTACACATTTGGCCTTATTATACGTGAGGTTGAGGAGCTTGGCAGTTTAGAGGAATTTCTGGAGATTGCTGTCGTGGTCCTGCAGGTCAGGCCACAGATAGTGATGATGTCAAGGTTCAGGAAAATGGCCTGCAGCTCGTACTGGTTCCCCATGCAGTCCACCTCCTGTTGCAAGACTAAGGCTGAGATTGATGAACAATGGTGGAGGGGTGATTTTAAATGTGGAGGATCCTCAGGTCATTCATGGTGAGTGTCTGCATTGTTGGCTGTGTAGCATGGAGGCTGGGGGAGTGAGTGAGGGTTGGGTGGAGCACATTGGTCAGTTAAAAATTGCTGGTTAGAGACAGTGAGGTGGAGATGGGGCCCGTCGAACTCCATTGCTACGTTTTTGTGAAAAGTCCCAATAGCACGGCAGCACAAAGCTGCGGCATTACCGAAAGTTTGAAGTCTTTATAGTCTGCACCCCGCACAGTTAGAGTCATCTTTATGCAGTAGTGCCGGACATCCACCGTATGCAATTTAGAGACCAAGGAGACCTTCGGGTTCAACGCCATTACTATGAGGGAGAAGCGCCATGCTGAGTGGGGGTGGATGAAGTTCTCCATGTTCCCACTGTGAAATAGGCATCTTGTCACATGGCCGTTTACATTAATGTCCATCCTTGACCTGGAGAGCTAATGGTGGCTGTCCTGGTTGAGTGTGAAATAGGCCAGTATCGGGTCACTGCTTATCACTGTTACGGAGAGCAGCAGAGTTCAAGATGGTGGTTCCCAGGGCCCACACGTGGTGATGCTGGATCCCAGAGATGGTACACAAGATGGCGGCCCCCACATGGTACTGCTGGCTTCTGGTGATGATGGTGTCCACGATCCACATGTGGCACTGCTAGGAAGGGGTTTAGACGTACACACTTTGGCTTAGTGTCCCTTCTTCCTGCAGCCAGAGCAGGTAGAATCCTTGGCTGAGCAACGCTTCCTTTGGTGCTTGCCCAGACCACAGAAGTAGGACTTCAGATGCTCCCGGAGTACCCCGGCTGTGGTCGGGTCACCGATGGAATTGGGTGAAAGCAGTGGGAGACGTTCGTGGAGAACTGCTGCCGTAGTTGACTCGTTAGCAGGGCAAAGCATCCCAAGATGGCAGCAACCCGGGGTAACCACAAGGCAGCCACGTTATCTGTCGAGTAGGCCTCTGTATTCTGGAGGGCCACCTCCAGCATACCTGCCTGCTGAACCGCTTTCCGCAGACTGAGCTCCCCTTGTTCCAAAAGTCTCTGGCGGATGTAATTTGACCTCATCCCGGCGACGTAGGCGTCCCTGATCAGGTCCTCAGCATCAGTCATGGCCTTACAGTCACAGGCTCTTCCGAGGGTTCACAGGCCCCGAAGGTACTCGGCTTTCAACTCCCCGGGTCATTGTTTGCGGGTCACTAGACGGTGCCTGGCATAATAACGTTGATCTTCCGCAGGGACTGGCCTTTAAGAATCTTCCTGGCCTTCTGGCATGATCATGGAGTACACCAGGGCACTGACTCAGGAGTGCAGTACCTGCAATTTATCAGTCTCTACCGTACAATAGCTGAAGATGCCCATGGGAATGCCTCAAAGCAGTATAGCCAGAGTTCAAAGCTGGTAGATGCCTCAGGTGATTGAGAGTCGATTTCCAGATTTTTTGGCATCAGGATCTGCTCCATTGCAAAACTTTTACCAAATAAATTGATGCCCCATCAATTACTCAAAAAATGAGGTTGAAAAACCAATCGACTTTTATTCACTGAAGAATAAAGCCACATCTGCACTGCTCAACTGTCCTGCACTAAGGAGGGGGCTGAGGAACAGGCACCTTTATACAGGAGCCTCTGGGGAGGGGCCACAGGTACAGCTGGCCAATGGGTGTGCCCGACCAGACAAATACATGCAACTGTGGTTTACCACACCACCTTACAACAATAAATAAAAATAGTGCATGAAAAGTCAAAGTCAGGTAAATGTCTTTGGTTCATTGATCATTCAGGAATCTGAGGCAGCGGTGAAAAAGATACCCTTGTGCCACTGAGTGCTTGTCTTCAGGCTCCTGCACCTTTTTCCCAGTGGTAGCAGGGCATGGCCTGGGTGGTGGGTGGTCCTTGAGGATAGATGCTGCTTTCTTAAGACACCGCCTCTTGTAGGTGACCTCAATGGAGTGAAGTCTGGTGCTCATGATCTCGCAGACTGAGTTAACAACCCTCTGGAGTCTTTTATTGACCTGAGCATTGTCACCTCTGTAAAAGACAGTGATGCAACCAGCCAGAATGCTCTTCACAGGACACCTGTAGAAGTTTTCCAGAGTCTTTCTGTGACCTACCGAATCTCCTCAAGCACCTTTCAAAGTATAGCCTTTGGAGAGCCTTCTTCGTGATGGCATCGACATGGAGGCTCCAGGACAGATCCTCGAAGATGTTGACACACTCCTGGAATTCTTGAACTACGAGGGAGGCAGGGTCTAAAGGCCGGCACAACATTGAGGGCTGAAGGGCCTGCACTGTGCTGTACTGTTCTATGTTTATTAGTGGGAATTTCTTCACACATAGAGTGGAGGAAATGTGAAATGTGCTCCCAGCTGAATTAGTCAATGCAGGCTCAATTTTAATGTTGAAGAAAAGTTTGGACAGGTACTTGGATGGGAGGGGTATGGATGGATATGGACTGGGACTGGGCAGAATAATGGTTCAGCACAGACTAGCAGGGCTTAAGTGCATGTCTTCTCTGCTGTCACGTTCTTTAGTTCTAATTTTGATCCATATGTACACAGTACAATAAAAGGAACTATTAGAGAAAATTGCTACTGTATGAGAATGTAGTACCTCCTGTTTAAAGGTCCTTGTAGTCCTGTAGATATTATCGTCCTTCAAGCTCATGAGGGATCTCAGCGTATTCCAAGGTCCATCTTGAAAAATATTGCAATTAACGACGAGTATAATTTTCAGGTCTCACGCAGATTAACAATGATAGGAAAATAAATTAAATCTGGTGTCAAACTAGTTTGCAGCAAACCTAATTCCTAGTGGGGAGTCAAGATGAAGGACTGTAAAATATTGTAAAGGAATGGAATAAATATCTCATAGTGATGAGATGCCTGCAACAGTATATGTACCAATGGCCGCCAAAAGAAGGATAAGGCTGTGCCTGGACTACAAGGTAACCTTAAATCAGACCACGGATGTTGAACAGCAACCCTTGCCGCAGCCCCACGACCTCAATGCAGCCTTAGCCGGGCCCGTGTTATTTTGCTTGATGTGATGTGTCACGCAACTGCACCTCACTGCCCTTGGCTGCTGACGCTCTGAGATACGTCACGGAGGATGCACCGAGAAGGTCATGCACTCGAGCTGAGTTGTTGCACTGAATGAAATCCTCACCCCGATCTTTTGAACCAAATGGGCCAAAAAAATCATTTTTTGCTCTATCTGCAACTGTGGCAGCTGAAACCTTGAGTGCGCATGAAATCTTATGGAGCATAGAATCTACTGTCCACGTCCTTGAGGGTAGAGCAGTCATGATGGTGGAATGGTGAAATTGGTGCATTTAAGTCATGCAGTAGAATCCAGCTCCTGGTTTTTCTATTCGTGGGCCTCATTAATTATTTTTCAGCTTGCTGAAATGTGGCATTTAATATTCACTTCAATAGAATGCATAATATAATATAAATAAAGTTAATTTATTGAACAGCTCAGTACAGGCTCTTTGGCCCATGATCTATATAAACCTGCTCCACATAAATCGAATCCTTCCCTATCTCATCTCCAAAACCCTCTATTTTTCTTACATCCCTGGCCCTAATGGACCTTTGAATGTTCCAATTGTACCAGACTCCATCATTACCAAGCCAATGCATTGCAGGCACCTCCCACGCAACCCCCCCCCCTTAAATAACCTACCTCTGACGTCTCCCCTAAGCTTTCCTCCACTCATTTTAAACAGATGTCCTCCAGTATTAGCTGTTGTAGGCCCAGGAAAAAGGTGTTGGCTGTTGGTACATGTGATCAAATCAGGTTCGGTGGGTTCATAGAGAAACAAGTCCAGACACAGGCTAAACAAATAAAGGATGTTCTTTATTGCACACATGGGAAACACTCGGTTATTTAAACAATATAAGCCGTCACATTGGATACGGCGATCTCCATTACCAATGGCTGTTTATTCATGCTCTCACGCATGTGCAATAATAATCAGTAGCTCGCACACTCTTACTATATAGGAACTTCAACATACTCTCCCTGCCCTCCCTGTTACAACAGGGCTATGCACACTTTCCCAATGACTCCTCCAGCGATGGTCCACAGTTCATGAGCTGGCATAGAGCAGCATTTGCACTCAGGACCAAGGAGCAAAGGGGATGGTCCGCTGTGCGTGGCGGGCTTTTAAAGTGAATTTAGCTGGGGAGTCTGGCCCAAGTGATCAGTAAGTGTTTTAAAGGTCAGGTGTGCACTAATGGGAGGGCAGAGTCCAACTTCCGACTAGATTCCAGACAGGGAGATCACGTGACTATCTACTCTCCACACTACAGCTACCCATCCTATCTAAGCCCCTCATATTCGTACAGACATTGACTAGGTCACCTCTCATCCTTTTGTCGCTCCTTGTTTCCTAAGACATGTCCTCTTTCTAAATTTCCTCTGCACCCTGTCTAAAGCATCTCCATCCTTCCTGTAATGAGGGGACCAGAGTGAAACACAATACTCCAAATGTGTTGTCACCTGAGTTTGATAGACCTGCAAAATTACTTCATGCCTCTTGAACTCAATCCCCTGACTAATAATACCAGTACCTTGTGCTTCTTAACCAACCCTCAACTTGTGTGGCAACCTTGAGGGATCTAGGGTCTTGGACCTTAATATCCCTTCACTCCTCCACACTGCTAAGAAATGTGCCATTAACCACGTACTTCCCCCTTCAAGTTCAACCTTCCAAATGGCATCACTTATCTGGGTTGAACTCCTTTTGCCACCTCTCTTCCCATCTCTGCATCCTGTCTAAATTATTTTGTGATCTACAGCATCCTTCTGTCAAGAACACCTCCAATCTTCATGTCATCTGCTGAAATACTGATCACTTCTTTAACCAAGTGTGTTTATGAGCAGGTAGCCCAGAACAGATTATTGCTGAATGCCACTGGTCACCAACAAGCCAATTCTGAAGCCATACAGCCAATCTTCCATGGATCCCATAGTTCATGACTTTCTGAAAGAAGCTACCGTGGGAGACTGTGTCGAAGGCCTTACTGAAACCCGTACACGTTGCATCTACCACCCTACCTTCATCAAATTCATTTGTTACCTCCACGAAAAACACAATTTGACTTGTGAGGCACAATCTGCCCCTCACAAACACGACGCTGGCCATCCCTGATTGAACGATGCTTCACCAAATGCTCGTAAATCCTGTCTGAGAATCATCTCCAATAGTTTGCCCACTACTGAAGTAAAGCTCACTATCATTCTCAGGATTCCCCCTATTATTTTTCCTTAACAAGAGGACTACATATGCCATTCTCTAATCCTCCAGTACCTTTCCTGCAATCATTGAGGATGCAAGGATCATTGCCAACGTGCCAGCAATCTCTTCCTTCGCTTCCAGTAGTAACTTGGTACACATCCCATCCAGTCCCGGGGATTTATCCATCTGAATGTTTTTTAAGAAAATCCACCACCTCCTCTTTCCTAACCTCATCTGTTCTACACTGACCTTACATTCACCAAGGTTCCACTTCCTGGTGATCATGGAAGCAAAGTATTCCTTTAAAATTTCCTCCTCTGCCTCTGTGGAGCTCGTCGAAAGAACTAAAGACTTGTTGATCCAAACCAAGGCTCTTATTAGCAAAAGACAGGAGCTCTTCAGAGGTGGCTGACCAGTCCGGAATGATCCGACCTGGCTAGGGACACAACCCTTTAAGGCCCAGACAGTAGGCGTGGCTAAGCTCTCAGCCAATCGCTGTAAGCACAGTCTAGATACTGTAACTATATACACTATATACATTGGTGATAGGTCTGTACCATCACAGCCTCAAAGCACATTTCCCCCTCTTTCCTAAGCAGTGCTCCCCTCACTCTAGTCATGTATGTGCAGAATTTTTTGGGGTTTTCCTTAAGCTTACTTGTCAATGCCTTCTCATGTCCCCTTCTAGCTCTCCTAAGTCCTTACGTTTCATGTAACTCTCATGAGTCCTTCCTGAATTTTGGTTCCTAAATCTTATGTATGCTTCTTTTTACTTCTTGACTACCTCGCTTGTCAACCTCAGTTTCATTTCCCTCCCACCTTTTCCCTGTCTCAGAGGGACACACCTCTCCTGAACCCTGTACAAGTGAGTGGTCCCTAAATGTCCTTCACATTTCCTTAGGAATATCTGTTCCCAATTTATTCCCCTTAGTTTGTGCTTGATCCCACTGTAATTAGCCCTTGTGAATTAAACACTTTCCCTATTCATGTACATAGCGATGCTAAAGGTCAGGAAGTAGTGGTCACCTGACCAGGTTCATTACCCAGTAATAGATCCGGTATGGCATCTCCTCTAGTCGGCTGGTCCACGTAATGTGTTAGTAATCCTTCTTGGATACACCTGACAAATGCGGCCCCATCTTAAATTTTTGCCCCATTGAGGTGCCAGGTCAATATTAGTTATAGATATTAAGATAAAAACACACACACACACACACACACACACACACACACACACACACACACTCATATACACATGCACACACACAGAAACACAAAAATACACACACACACACTCCCACACTCTCTTAGAGACACACACACACACCCACATGTAAATACACCCGCACCCACACATACACAGGCACAAAAAGACACATACACACATACATTCCCACACTCTTTCTCTCATACATACATACACAGACACGCACACTCACACACACATGCATTTGCATGCACATACAGATACATATGCACAGACACAGACACACCACACTGCACACACTCACACCCGCACACACACACATGTCCCACACTCAGTGTGTGTATGTGTGTGTGTGTGTGTATGTGTGTGTGTGTGGGTGGGAGTGTGTGTGTGTGTGTGTGTGTGTGTGTGTGTGTGTGTGAGTGAGAAAGAGAGAGAGAGAGAGAGAGAGAGAGAAAGAAAGTAAGTGTAATGTAAGGTTTGATTGATTTTTAATGCAGGAATGGCATGCAATGGCCTGTGAAGAAGGTTTAGAGACTGAAAACTGTGCCATTTCTTCTTTCCTGTATAAATATAGCCTGTGGGCTGATATTAAAGTGTATTACTACAGCTCGCCAAGTGCTACATACTTGTGACATTGTGACTTCTGTATAATGAAGTTGCTTTGATTTAATTTACAAGTACAAAAGTGCACTGCCAAGGACTGGATAACTTCTAATGTTTTATTCAAAGTACCCTGTGAACAGTTTAAAAAAGAAGCTTTCTGTTTCACACTCTTCATCAACGTGGCCAGGAAAAAGATTTGAAAATTGGTTGAAAACTGTGGCAATTGAAAGCAAGTTTAACCGGATAATGTTCATATGGCAGAGATTTATCTCCAATTACACCTTAATGTGTAGGTCTTGGATTATTCTACAAACACATGAATTCTGAACAGGAGGCAACTCAACCCCCTTGAGACTGCTCTGCCAGTCAGTAAGGTCAAGGTTGCTCTAATGGTAACCTCAACTCCACATTCCTGTTTACCCAAGGTAATCATTCACCCTTCTGCCTATCAAGTATCTACCTCTACCTTTAAAATAATTTAAAAGATGCATTCCACTATATAGAGCCATCAAGTCATACAACACAGAAAAGGCCCTTCATCTCAACATCCATCCCAATCAGGATGACATTCTGGGCTTATCAGTTTAAGTGTACATGTGCAAGAGGGTCTGTGGAAAACTCGATGTATGTTGGTGTTGTATGTGTCTATATTGTGTGTGTGTGTGTGTGTGTGTGTGTGTGTGTGTGTGTGTGTGTGTGTGTGTGTGTGCGCGTGCCCCTATGAATTGTCAATATGCCTATATATCCATGTGCACGTGTATTGGTATCTGTGTATGTGTCTGGGTATTTTATATGTGTCTATGAATTTTGTGTGTGTGTGTGTACATGTGTATTGGTCTGTATGTATGTCCCTTTGTATCAAGTCTGTGTGTACGTGTGAGTGTATGCACATGTCTGTCCGTGTGTTTCTGTGTCTGAGTTCATGTGTATTCTTTGTGTGTGAGTTTTGTTTGTGTGTGTTTGTGCCCATGGCTGTGTCACTGTGGGTGTGTGGCTGAGTCTGCTTAAGTATGTGTGTGTGTCTGTGCATGTGTGTGTATCTATACGTGCATGTGTGTGTTTATGGATGAGTAAGTATGTATGAGTGAGTGTGTGTGTCTGTGTAAGAATGTGTGTGTCTGTGTGTAAGTGTATTTGTGTGCGTGTACATGTGTATGTGAGTGTGTGTCTGTGTGACTCTTTGCATGTGTGTGTGTGTCTGCACATGTCTGTGTCTATATATGTGTGTGCTTGTGTGTATATGTCTGCCTTTGTCTGTGTCTGAATTCATTCCGAATGCACTGAGCTTTATTAGATCCCAGGCCGCCTTTCTTGAAAACTTGATGAACAATGACAACACATTATTATTGTAATATTTGCTGAATCTCCATTAAGGAACAGCAATGATATTCAGCACCTAAACCGGGGCATCATTTGCCTGTGGCATTTCCCTCTGGATTTGCTGTTTATTAGTGACTGAGGCGGTGTTAGAACTTCAGATTTGGAAAGCTGTGTAGAAATTTCTGCCATTATTGTCCCTTGACAATACTGCAATTTTTATGTTTGCTCAATTAGCAGGCAAGAGAAAGGAGGCCAGATGGAGCCAAGCGAATAAAGACGGCAGGATTGACAAATTCTAACTCCCGTGGTTGCTTGAAACCAGGGTCTGAGCATACAGATAGCACGCTGAAGTTGTCGATCCCTCTCACAGACAAACACGTGCTCCAGCGATCTCACCTCAGGAAGCTGAAATTACTGCCCTGCAACTCACAATTAGAGAGATTTGGGAGCACCAAATCAATCCCCCTGCCCCTCTCCCCCTCCGAAGAAGGAGCCAGGCCTGAAAGGCTGATTCATTTCGTCTAGATGCTGGGTGACCTGCTGAGTTTGTTTATATATTCCTCTTACAACGCTACAGCACAGGACAGGCCCTTCAGCCCTCGATACTGACCCATATATTCCTTAAAAAAAATGAAACCTTCCCTACCCCATAACCCTCTATTTTTTTTCCAACCCTGTGCCTGTCTAAGGGTCTCTTAAATACCCCTAGTGTTTCAGCCTCCACCGCCATCCCTGGCAAGGCATTCCAGGCACCCACAACTCTGCAGTAGAAAACATACACCTGATGTCTCCCCTAAACTTCCCTCCCTTCACTTTGTACATACGTCCTTTAATGTTTGCTATTCCTGCCCTGGGAACAGGTGCTGGCTGTGCACCTTATCTATGCCACTAATAATTTTGTAGCCCTCTTTTTAAGTCACATCTCATCCTTCTACGCTCCAAAGAGAGCAGTCCCAGCTCTGCTAACCTTGCCTTAGACTTATTTTCTAATCCAGTCAACATCATAGTAAATCTCCTCTGCCCTCTCTCCATAGCTTCCACATCCTTTCTATAATGAGGTGATCAGAACTGATAATAAGGTGAGCAGAACTGATCCCACAATCCCAGCGTTTGCAGATTTTCTTATTTGACCACCTCCACCTTTCCTTGTATTATTGACCATTTTATTTTAAACTTGAGGAGGTGGATAGGCCAATAGATGCAGAAAAACCTGTGCAGTGTGTCGGTGAGACCATAGTATATCAGACGATTCTCCGTAAGCACTTGTATTGGGGTCTGTTCAGAGAAGATTCCTTCACTTATTTGCCAGACAAATTGGTTGCCATATGAGAAACGTTTAAAGTCAAGTCAAGTTTATTACCATCTGATTGTACAAGTTCAACCTGAAGAAACAATGTTCTCCGGTCCTCGGTGCAAAACATGCAGACACATAGTCAGACATAATACACATATAGACAAGCAATACACATGCAGGACAAGTATTCATATATATAAATAAATAAATTATGTTTCATGAATATGAGAGTGTCAGATGGTTCACGTGAGTGGGATTGGCCAGTGTCAATATGGATCAAGTTCTGATATGCTCTCTCAATGACTTCAAAGGCTGAGTGAGGAACACACTAGATTTCAGCTGGCCCAGCTCCATGTGCTCGAATGAATGGAAGGCGGTAGGGCGGTCGACCTTTATGGCCAGATCACGGGGGGGAGGGGGTTACATGGGGTCGAGTCACCAGTGGGCGGGCCAGCCACAGTAGTATATACATATAATCACAAGTTCAAGCATAAGCTTGTTGTCACGAAGCATTTGTGAAAAAAGATCCAGTAAGGTCTCAGGTTTTTTTTCACTTCCACCCTGTCCACCTCTGACCACTTACTGGTTAGCCTGTGCTCTTTCCCCATCTCTTCCTACCTCCTCTCCTCTCCTCCTCCCATCTTTTTTATTCAGACGCCACAACTCTTTATCCTGAATCCTGACGAAGCATTCAGGCCCGGAAAGTTTTAATTGAATTCTTTTTTTTAAATTTTAGACATACAGCTCAGTAGCCGGCCCTTTCGACCCACACCGGCCAATTCCACACAAATGACCTACGACCCTTGTACGTTTTTGGAGGGTCCCAGGGAAACCCCACGCAGACATATGGAGAATGTGTCCATGTGTTTAACCACACTGACTGTATTCATGTTTTATTTTGGTCAGAAAATCTCTCAAGGATTGTGTGAAAATTTGAGTGAGTAAGTCAGCTGATTTAAGAGCTGTGCTTATGAGATGGAAGGAATTTGTCCCTCTGATGTGCTTGGGCTCTGGAAAAAAATGTAATGAACCTAAATCTTATAATTTATGGGGTCTTTTATTTTCAGAATTTATAAGATTATTGGATCCCATTTTAGAGTTTGCTTATCCTTTCGTTCATGCATTATGGAACAGATATGTTCAATCATGAACTTCACAAGGGAAGAGTTAGATTATTGGAATATTTTTTTTATATACATTTTGGGTTTCTTGTCTCTTTCATTGGTTGTTTACAGCTACTTGTTAATATAGGTTTATTTTGTTGGATATATCTTCTTGTTTATTACCTATGTATGAGCATATACATATATTTAGATATTTCTCCTCTGAGGATTGTGACCTTGTTATGATGCAGAAGCTTGTGATTCCCAAGACCGATGACGTAGTCGGGTCACCCATGGCGGTAAGGGCGAGGGTGAGGTCCCTGGCAATGAACATTCCAACTAAGACCTCAGCAGTGGAACAGGTGGATGAAATTACTCTGCACGCAACGGCTGTGAAGGCGGACGAAGGCTGCAACAAATCCATCGGCTCCAGGCGTCGTGGTTTCTACCCTATTGGAACTCGTTGGTTGATTTTGTGCTTCTTGGAGGCCAACATCAAGTTAAACAAATACACCCTCAGGCGTCTTCGCTCAGTGGGCCACTTGGCAAGATTGGACTCATAACCCACTCAGAAGCCCATAGGAACGAAGAGCATCATCCTCGACCTCGAGGGATGGCCACAATGGTGATAATATAAAAATAAAACTGGAAAGACAAAGAATTGTGTGAAAATAAAATTCCCCACGCATCTCCTTTAAACATTCTCCCTGGGGTGGACTCGATGGGCTGAATCATCCATTTCTCCTCCTTTGTCTTATGGTCTAACATAGAATGTTACAGCACAGTATAAGTTCTTCAGCCCACAATATTATAGGTTGACCTATATCAACCTACTCCACACCGATTAAAATTTTCCCTATCTTGCACCCATCTACATTTCTTACATCCACGTGCCTATTCAAGCCTTCCTATTGTACCAGCATCCACCCCCCGGCAATGCATTATGTTTCATGACTGAGCTATCTGCTGCATTTAGGCATGGTTGACTTGCCTGGGTAGCACACAAAGCAAAGTTTTTCACTGTATCTCAGTACACGTGACAGAAAAATTAAGTAAAAACACAATGCTGGAGAAACTCAGCAGGCCAAATAATGAACTTTATCGAGCAAAGATGAAGACAAATAACCAACGTTGCGGGCTTGAGCAGGTTACGAGCAGAATGTAGGCAGGCGCCCAAACAAAATGGTGGAAGGGAGGGCCAGGGGGAGGAGCACAGTCCCACAGACAGGAGGTAACAGGTGGATAAGGGAGGGAGGGCAGACCGTCAAACAAGGGGGGGAGGGAGGGATCTGTGAATGGAGAGGGAAGGGGGTGGAGAGCAGGAGGAAAGAAGATGGAGGGATGGGGAAGAGAGGGAGAACGGAGTGACGGCTGGCTGAAACCAAAATTCGATGTCAATGCCATCAGGTTGGAAAGTGCCCAGACGGAAAATAAGGGTGCTGCTCTTCCAATTTACCAGGTGGTCTTGGTGATTTAATTGTGATTTCCAACAACTGGCCTTCCCCAAATTTGGGACGACTGTTTCCTCCTGCTCTCTTGTGCCTGAGGAGTTCTGCCAGTCATTCAGTCTGGTGATGAGACAGGAAGCTCATTCACCCCCTGCTTGGATTTCTCTTCCATTGAGTTCATCAGAGATGTAAAGTGGAGCTTAAAAAAATAATATTTAACAAGCTAATTACTTTTTAGACCCAAGATGACACATGTTTCAAAACTATATTATAATTACATTTTTAATCTTAGCTTCAGGCTTCATAATGCAGTTTTCCGGTAAATGAATATCCTTTTTTAAATTTATACAAACAGCAGTTTTAACACATTTATCTACTTAATGTAACAGGGCTGTGACATGATGGTTTTCAATTAAATTGTTTCGGGGTGGGAAAAAAAAGCCTGGATTTAAACACCATCTTATCATTTAGTGACATGACTCGCGTCCCTCATCTTGTTTGTGAACGTAGATGGTTGTTAGAGGGAGAAGGGTGGCTGCTTGTGTTCAACCAGTGGCAGAAGTGAAATGGCAGCTCATTGCCTCCTTTTGGATGGCGTTGACAGCACCTTGCATTTATCATGTGGCCTTAATGTTTGGCAGAAGCTTTGAGCAAAATCCGTGGCCGAGCTTTAAACGGCTGGGTGTAAAGAGGAGAGGGGAGGTCGAGGTGGAGAAATTTTGTGGGGGAGAACATCAGATTTGAGGGAGAAACAGCTGGGAAAAAAAAACATCAAACAACAGCAAGCGATGAAGAAGGCGAACGGTATGTTGGCTTTCATAAAGAGGGTATTAGAGTATAGGAGTAGAGAAGCCCTCTTGCAGTTGTACAGGGCCCTGGTGAGACCTCACCTGGAGTATTGCATCCAGTTCTGATCCCCATATTTAAGAAAGGACATACTCGCTATAGAGGGAGTGCAGCACAGATTTATGAGGTTAATTCCCGGGATGGCAGGATTGTCATACGTTGATAGGTTAGAAAGGCTGGGATTATATGCGATGGAGTTAAGAAGAATGAGGGAGACATGATTGAGGTATTTAGGATTATCAAAGGGCTTGACAGGGTGAAATCAGAGCACATGTTCCAAACAATGGGAGAGTCTAGGACTAGAGGGCATAGTTTAAGAATACAGGGAAGGCCATTTAACACAGAAATGAGAAGAATTTTCTTTTACCCAGAGAGTTGTGGGTCTGTGGAATGCATTGCCACAGAAGGTCGTGGGGGAAGATTCACTGGATAGATTTAAGAGAGAGTTGGATAGGGCTCTTGTGGGCAGGGGAGTTAAGGGTTATGGGAGTTAAGGCTGGGATTGGTTATTGAAGGAGAAAGATCAGCCATGATCCAATAAATGGCGGTGGTGACTCGATGGGCCAATTGGCCTACTCCAGCATCTATTGTCTATTGTCTATAAGGTGTCAGAATCGGAAAGTATCACAAGATCTAGAAGCAGAAGTCAGCCCGTTGGCCCATCGAGTCTATTCCGCCATTTTAATCATGAGCTGATCCATCCACCGTCTCAACTCCGCTCCCCGGCTTTCTCCCCATAACCCTCGATGCCCTGACGAATCAAATACCTGTCAATCTCTGCCTTAAACTATCTTGAACATGTCACAAAATTGTAAATCATTTTATTGTGAATAAAGTTTATTTTTGGAGATAAAATCACTCCAGCGCTATCAGATTCAGAATTTGTTATCGTGAACTTGCCAAGAAATTTGTTGTATTATTGGCAGGCATCACAGGGCAGACATTTATATAAACCACCTTACAAAATAGATTAAAACAGTGCAAGACAGAGGCTGGGTCTGTTCAGGAATCTGATGGCAGAGGAGAAGAAGTTGTCCTTGTGCGGCTAAGAACTCACCTTCTAGCTCTGGTATTTCCTTCCCAATGGTAGCAGAGTGAAGAGGGTGGTGGGGGGGAGGGATCTTTAAGGACAGAGGCTGCTTTCGTTAGACACCGTTTCTTGCGGATGTCCTCGATGAAGACCGGTGCCCATGATGTTGCAAGCCGAGCTAGCAACCCTCTGGGTTTTTTATTCTTGTCCTGAGCATTGGCATCTCTGCACCGACGGAGTTGTGTCACTAATGAAAGAACAACCAGAGGGTTATGATCCACTGGGGAATAAAAGCAGCTGGAAGAAATTGTCACAGAAATCAGCGGTGGGGGAGGCTTTGAGCTTTTGTGGAGGAAGGACACTCCACCCATTGAGTTCATGCCATTCTCCGGTTGACTTGCATGCACAACAAAGTTTTTATCCAGTCATCGGTGGGGCAGGTCAACTTCACACTTTCAGCACCCAAGCTGAGGACTGAACCCAGCTCACTGGATTTGTGAGGTCCCAGTTCTGCGAGTTTCATCACTGCTCCAGTACAACCGTAGAGCAGTTAAATCCCTGACCCAATGATCCAGAAACGTGTGTCCAAATCTCACTTCAGCGTCAGAGGCATGTGTGCTGAGTTAATTAAATAGCCTTCCAAGACATGATGAATGACTATCAATGATATCCCCTGGACTGTCAGCTAAATGCTCACCCAGCTTACTTGAAGAGCAGGAGAGCCATAATGATATGGCCGATCCTTTTCTTGAAATGGACCCCAAGCTATTGAGGGCAATTAGGAATCAACAATAAACTTTGGACTTACTGATGTTGTTCGGATTCGTGCGGGTCCCACAGGTTAAGAACCAGACCAAAGTCGAGGTACAAAGCACACATTTATTTCAGGGATGCAAACGGGACAACAGGGTCAATATGCTAGGCGAACCTATACACACACACAATACACAAGGGGAAAATATACACTTAGGATAACAAGGGAGGAACAGACAGAGACTGGGGGAAATTACATGAACATACACATTCAACAGTCAGGATTAAGGGGATACTACGTGCCCCCATCCCTTGACCGGTACAGACATGGTTCTTGCTACCTGACATCGAGACTCAGCTCAACCCAGTGTGAAAGGTGCTAATTACGTGCCATGAGGGAACCAAAGAGGCAGAACGAAGGGGCACATGGTCCTTTTTAGTTCTGCAGGCAGTATTGCGGGCGGGGGGCAATCACTCGGGGCAATCTGGGCCCCATTGGGTGCTGGGGCCAATGGCGTGAAACCAAGTGCAGGGGCTCAGCAGGGGTCAGCCGGAGTGATTCACCTGGGCCAATGGGGTGAAGGTTAGGGATGAGTCTGGGTGGGCTGCCCAGACTGCAGCATCTGGTGATTTAGGTGGGCCAATGGTAAGGGTCACCTTGATGGCTTGGGGTGAGTCTTTGATCTTGATTGGCAGGTTGCGTGCCCTCCGAACAGGAGTGCAGTGGCGCCACCAGGTGGTGGATGCTGCCTCTCCATTGCAACTGGTACCTCTCACTGCTTGTGAATTAATTTAATTTTTTTTATGATTTAGGATACAACATTCTGGCCCAAGAGCCTTTGCCACCCAGTTACTCTTTCGTGACCAATTAACCTGCCAACCCTATACGTCTTTGGAGTGTGGGAGGAAAATGGGGCACCCGGAGGAAATCCACGCTGGTCACGGGGAAGAACATACAAGCTCCCTACACTCAGCGGAGAAACGCAAAAGTCTGGGACACTGTGATTGCAATGAAAACACAGAAATGCTGGAGGAACTCAGCAGGTCATGCAGCGTCCAATAAGGCAAGAGGCCCTTTGGGCCCAAGCCCTTCTTCGAGGTAGCCCGGGTAGCTGGCGGCTTGATAGCGATATGTTCACCACGACGCTGACTTTACCACAAGGGCGACGAATTGGAAGGGAGATGGTGCACGTGTGGAATAACTACACATCACAGAATCAGAGACGGAAAGAGGTTAAATATGAATAAAGAGTAGCTGAGGCAACGTTTCCCTCAGTTCTGAAGTTGAGGGTCAGTTCAACATAACAATACTCTCGTTTGAAAGAGGACAATGTCGTTGTTGGCATAGACACAGCTTGGCCAATTCTCCCGGGCTCTCTGTCAGTATTCATGTGGTGAAGCATTAATTAAAAAGATTAACGTTACGCATCTCCAGACTGACACATCCATTCAGAGCCTGTTTTGGCGATGAGAAAATGACACAAATGTCTCCCACTTCTACCACTTACAAGAGTTAATTTAAATATTTATGTGTCGGCAGGTGAATAACGAAGATGGTTAACTTAAATAAAAAGCGGCCTTTTTTTTAACTCTCTCTTGGCACGCTCAGACTCCACTCCGGTTGATGTGTGGTGATCAAGAATCTGGAGTGAGGGTCCCAAGGAGAACATTACAGTGGGAAGCGGTAGCAATTGCCGGGCGTGCATGCATATTTATGAAGAACCGTTGAGTCTTTCCTCTTTTTTTTACAATGTTACCCTGGAAACTAGTCAAAAGACACACAGGAATGGGCCAAGGTGGTAGGTGGTTCTTTGGAGACTGACAACATTTTCCCGGAGCATTAATATTTGCCAATAATCACTGGAGTCAATATTTATAAGAAGTCCCCAGGGCAATGAATTATTGTTCAAAAATAGGATTTAGTTCTGATTTCCAGGCTGCGGCCATTTTTATGGCTCCTAAAGACGGCATGGATTTGGGAATGATATAGGGTTGAGGGGAGGGTGGTGGGGGTGGGGGGGGGGGGATAGTTAATGCTTATGAGCAGATCTTACAGGGAAAGAGCAGAAGGCAGCAGAAGGTCCAGGAAGAACCACCATATGTGCTCATTGAGGCTTTGTTAACCTTAGCTCATAAATTAAGGAATTTAAAATTCATGGCGGCACGGTCAGCGTAGCGGTCAGCGCAATGTTATTGCAGCGCCAGTTACGAATCCAGCACTGCCTTCAAGGAGTTTGTATGTTCTTCCTGTGACCTGTATGGGTTTCCTCCAGGTGCTCCGGTTTCCATACAGGGGTGCTGTAGGTTAATTGATATATTGGGCTGCCACAGGGCTGGAAGGGCCTGTTACCGTGTGGTATGTCTCATTTAAAAAAAGTAGAGCATGGACCAGCAGTCTTTGTCTTTGGCTTGGCTTCGCGGACGAAGATTTATGGAGGGGTAATGTCCGCGTCAGCTGCAGGCTCGTTGGTGGCTGACAAGTCCGATGCGGGACAGGCAGACACAGTTGCAGCGGTTGCAAGGGAGAATTGGTGGGTTGGGGTTGGGTGTTGGGTTTTTCCTCCTTTGTCTTTTGTCAGTGAGGTGGGCTCTGCGGTCTTCTTCACAGGAGGTTGCTGCCTGCCGAACTGTGAGGCCCAGCAGTAGTTCCCAGCAAAAACACCAGGGAACATACACCAGGCTATGCTGGAAGAATAAGTCTGCTAACTACCGCGGAGAGGAACAGCAGTGAGGGACAAACGTAAGTGAGAATTAACTGTTTGTTTACATCCTTGCAACGGTGTCTTTTTTTTTCATTCTCATTTAATTTCTTCGGAACGTCTGGGTGTCAGAAACAACTTGAAGCAGGTACGTCTCGTCAGTAGTCTGGGCATCCCTAAGTCAGCTGTCGACGGCTTTCAGAGAAGCGTGACCAACTGCGGAGGCTGGAATCCCCAGCAGGCAAGGAGTTGAGGAAACTCAGCGAGTGAGGCAGCATCCGTGGTCAGTTAACATTTCGGGTCAGGACCCGTTTCCCAAGTTAAGGTGTTGACTGTTCATTTCTCTCCGCGCTTGCCGCCCGGCCGGCTGAGTCTCCTCAGCTACTCTCGGTTCATCAAAGACTTTCAGTTGTTCCCTGGATTTCTTCCTTCAGCATCTGTACAATACTTCAAGCCTATGATTGTAAGACAATAAAACTGTGCCATCTGGATAATTGTAGTTAAATTACTATCCCCTAACAGTCTCTGTCATTAATACCGTGATACAAATTCAAATCCTGCCACTATAGCTGTTGAGTTTACAGAAATAAATAAAACCCTGTAAATGAATGAAAATGAGTGAATGAGAGTCCATCGTCATATACACTAGTACAATGTACAATTACACCAAAATTCCTACTCTTCAGCATCCCAGTTGTGTGAGACACACTTACAGCATAGAACATAGAAATCTGCCGCATTATACTGGCCTTACAGCTCATACTGTGGTGCCAACGTAATAACCTACAACTCCCTAGAATTTTCCCACTGTATCACCCTCCGTTTTTCTCATTTCCATGAACCTATCTAATAGCCTCTTCAAAGATCCTCTTGTACCTGCCTTCAGCACCATTGCTGGCGGCAAATTTCATGCACCCACTACACTGTGTGTGGGAACAAAAAATTAACTCTTACATCCCCCCTTTAATTACTCCCAAGCACCTTAAAGCTATTCCCCATCATGTTAGTCCAGTTTTTCTTTCTACTCACCTACCACTTTAAATATTCCCTATCCCATCGGTGCTCTGTGATTAGTAAGGGATTGCTTAAGATGGGATGTGGGTGAAAATAAAAAAGTTTGAAAACCACTGTTTTAATTGTACCTCATTGACTCGTTATGTGCAGGGTTTCAGAACTCCAAAGGAAATGGGCCAATGGCCATTTTTCTCCAGCAACAACTGGGAAAAGAGCAGTGATTCTCAACCTTCCCGTCCCACTCACATCCCACCTTAAGCAATCCCTTACTAATCACAGAGCACCGATGGCCTAGGGATTACTTAAAGTGAGAGTGTAAAGAGAAAGGTTGAGAACTACTGGACTACGCTGCTCAGTCCTCCCATTAACATTGTATCCTGCCTTCACATTTGACTGACTGAAATCAACCACTTAACGCTTTTCAGGGTTAAACTCCATCTGCCACTTATATAACCATATAACCATATAACCACTTACAGCACAGAACAGGCCAGTTCGGCCCTACTAGTCCATGCCGTAGCAAATCCCCACCCTCCCAGTCCCACTGACCAGCGCCCGTCCATACCCCTCTAGTCCCCTCCTCTCCATGTAACGATCCAGTCTTTCCTTAAATGTAACCAATGATCCCGCCTCGACCACGTCTGCCGGAAGCTCATTCCACATCCCCACCACCCTCTGCATAAAGAAATTTCCCCTCATGTTCCCCTTATAATTTTCCCCCTGCAATCTTAAACCATGCCCTCTAGTTTGAATCTCCCCCACTCTTAACTGAAAAAGCCTATCCACGTTTACTCTGTCTGTCCCTTTTAAAATCTTAAACACCTCTATCAAGTTCTTTATTTGTTTACATGTATAGGCTGTGCAATTTTTTTTTGCGCTGCCAATGGATGGTAATTCTGCCTCACCTGCAGGACCAAGGATCTCAGGGATGTATGTGATGTTACGGATGTACCTGACAATAAGTAAATCTGAAATCTAAATGCTTACAAATCCAGTCTCTCAGGATCTTTGCTAACAGCTTTCCCACCACTAAGACTCACTGGTCTATAATTTCCTGGGTTATCTCTATTCCCTTTCTTGAACATGTGAAAAATATTTAATTTCTAATTTTAATTTAGACATAAAGCACGGTAACAGGCCTGTTAGGATCACAAGCTGCTTAATTACATCCAATTGACCCACAATCTCCAGTACGTTTTGAATAGCAGGAGGAAAATCAGAGCCCCCGGGGAAAACCCACGCAGCCACGGGAAGAACGTATAAACTCCTTAAAGACTGCGCAGGATTTAAACCCTGTTCTTGATCGCTGGCGCTGTAACAGGATCGCACTAACCACTACTACTCTAACCTTGCCACCCTTCGCCACGCCCCAATCCTCCAGGACTTCTCCTGCCCGATCTGAAAATCATCGTCACTGTCTCAGAAACCTCACAGCAGCCTGGGATAAATTTTGTCTGGTCCAGGTGACTTATCTTACCTCATGCTTTTCAAAACCTCCGACACACTCTCTTTCGTAATGTCAACATGCTCAAGCGGTTCAGTCTCTTGAACACTTGACTTATTTATTAAGTCCTCTTCACAATTCTCACTGTTCTTTTCTCTGATGAATACTGAACACCGTGTAGCATGAATGAAAGCTCTCATGACTGGAGGGAGAACATACACTTTTATTAGCTTATAACAACTGTGGATCATGACTGGAGGGAGAACATATGCTTTTATTAGCTTATAACAACTGAGGATAGGATCTTACAGTAGCGTTCAGAAGGATTCTGGGTTTAGGGGGGAAAACCAGGGTTATATACGGTCAGATGGGGGTGGAGCCAGCCATCTGCACAACACACCACCAGTTAACTGCACACAGCAAGTATAATTAACACAGAAGGTAGCCCAAAGAGAAAAATATAACAAATATAAAAGGAAAATATGAGAGGTATTAATGGTGTAAATGCAAGCAGAGAGTGGTGAGATATCTGCTGAGTTTGTCCAGCGCATTGTTTATTGCACCCAACCCAAGCATCTGCAGTCTTTCTAGTTTAACTTTTATTAGATGGCACCCATCTAATCTGCATTAAAGGGAAAGAAACACAGAAGACTGCAGATGCTGTAATTATAGTAAAAACACAGAAATACTGGAGGACTCAACAGGTAACACACCGTCCACAGGAGGTGACGATAAATACCAATGTTTCGGGTCTGAGCTCTACTTTAATAATCTGGCAAGCTGAACTGGGGTAAAGGAAAGAAGGAAAAGGGGAAGATAGAGGAAAGGAAAGTAAAGGAGACATTGGGAAAGATGTGGTAGGTGGGGAGTGGGGGGGGGGGGCTAATGAAAATTGGAGGTCCATGTTATTGTCGTCCTGCTGGAGAATGCCCTGTGGAATATGAAGTGTTACGGGCTGTCTCTGGCAGTGCATGAGACCATGGACCAACACGGTTCCTTTCCTCTCTCCTGGCCTCCACTTCAGATCCAATTTACACATTTTGCAGGGTTGGAGCTGGGCGGGGGAATTCGCGGGCATTGCTCCCCCCCCCAACCCCCCAAGATGAGATGTTGTGCCCCCTCCCCTATACACTCATGGCTATCAGGAAGCCACAGACTGAAATCATAAACTATTTTTAATGTTTTCTATGTCATTGGTAACTAAATTCACTGCTTCACATAAAGGGGGTCCATAAACATTGGGCAGAGTCCGAAGGAGGCCTCTGCCAAAAAAAAAGATCGAGAGTGGCTGCTCTAGACTATGAGACTATGATCCTTCCCTACAAAGCCATCGCGCTGGCTTCACCAAGCCTCAGCTGCGTCCTGGAATCTGCCATTTGGCAGTGTTCCCTCACCGACATCTCAGTGTACTGCAAGACCACCAAGTTTCAAGCGGGCGAAGGGTGTCCTTCACTGAGTTGATGGTCTTTCAGGGGCACTGTATGTCTGTCTCTACATGTGTCCTCAGGAATCAGAAACAGAACTGATTGTCATGAGCAAGTCACAAAATTCGTTGTTTTAAGGCTGCATCACCAGTGCAAACATTTCTATAAACAACCTTTACAAAATAGAAAAATATTGCAAGAGGAAGCTGTTACAAACTAACAGACCTTATTAGTACTAACAAATGAACAGCAATGGAAAATTCACCGGACAATGGGACATTGAAAATAATCGTTTTTATCAAACTATTAATAATATAACATTTCTTAATTATCTCTAAACTTAACTCTATCTTAAACACCACAATACGAAAATGTGTGTTTGTGTGTGTGTGTGTGTGTGTGTGTGTGTGTGTGTGTGTGTGTGTGTGTGTGTGTGTGTGTGTGTGTGTGCATGTGTGTGTGTATGTGTGTGTACGTGTGTGTGTATGTGTGTGTGCGTGTGTGTGTGTGTGCATGTGCATGTGTATGTGTGTGTACGTGTGTGTGTATGTGTGTGTGCGTGTGTGTGTGTGTGCATGTGCATGTGTGTACGCGCACTTGTGTGTACGTGTGTGTGCATGTGTGCACATGTGTGTGTGTGGGCGTGCATATGTGTGTGTGTGCGTGTGTGTGTGCATGCACGTGCTTGTGCTATTTGTGTGTGTGCATGTGTGCACATGTGTGTGCACATGTGTGTGCGCATGTTCGCTTGTGCATGTGTGTTTGTGTGTGCGTGCATGTGTTTGTGTGTGTGTGAATGCGTGTGTGTGACATGCATGTGTGTTTGTGCATGTGTGCGTGCACGTGTGTGTGCGTGTGTGCATGTGCGTGTGTGCTTGTGCGTGCGTGTGTGTGTGCATGTGTGTACATGTGTGTGTATGTGTGTGTCCGCGTGTGTGTGTGTGCATGTGCATGTGTATGTGTGTGTGTGCGCATGTGTGTGTGTGCATGTGTGTGCACGCGTGTGTGTGCATGTGTGTGCGTGTGTGTATGCGTGTGTTGATGTGTGTGCGCACGTGTGTGTGTGCATGCATGTGTTTGTGTGTGTGTGTGTATGTGTGTGTGCATGTGTGTGTGCATGTGTGTGTCCGTATGCGTGTGTATTAAAATCCAAAACCATTACAGTTTAAATTTGATTCTGAAAAAGTCAATTTTAAAAAGTCCAGTTTCATATTTCTTCTTGTCTTCAGGATCCTTTTAAAACGCAGTTCAGAAGTAACTATAAAGCACTTTCAAACATTATATTTTCAGATTTCTTTCAACTCACGATTCTCTTGATCAGCTGTCTTTCAAAGAGCTCTTCAAACAGGAGTAACCATTTTCTGGGCACAAATGAGAAGTGGTCTCACTTATGTTGTATCTCCCGAGAATAGGATAATACAAGTCCTGCCTTTCCAGGAGGTCAAATTTTCTTCTCTTTCTTCAGTTTTCTTCTCAGGAGTCATGGAGTCTCCTTCCGTGATGAGGCTGCACTCCTTATTTTCAAAAGAGCAGCCAGAAAATAGTTTCCTTTTTGAAATCCACTGATTTTCTGTATTCCCCTTTTATAAGGAGTAACACATAACAGTTCTATTTGGGTTTCTGCAGTCCAACCCTGTCTTTCACAAGGTTCCAACTCTTGTGTGTCACAGGGTCTTGAAATCCCAAAATGTCGGAATTTGCCAATATAATTTCTCAAAATCATGTGACATTGCATCATCAATGAGACCATCTCAATTCTTGGAAATCATATACTGCAATCTTTAGCAGTTTTAGTTTAATCTCTGCAAAACTTCTTGCCTTTTCCAAAACCACTCCATAGCCATTACAATCTCTGACTTCATCTCTCTTCAAGAGGCTTAATTACTTTTAAGAACCACAACTGGTACTTGAGTTCCAATTAAGAACATTTCAGTTCCATTATGGCTCGGCTTTCCAGATGCAGACTCCGAAAATTGACCTCACTTCTGAATGTATTGCATGAGTGTGTGTAAACCTGTAACCAACCCACAACTAATCTAAGACTTATTCATAAGAAATATTAACAGAGGTCCATTACATGGCAGTGTCTGTGGTTCATTGATTATTGGGGCATCTGATGGCCTGTGGGGAAGAAGCTGTCCTTGTGTTCATCTTCAGACTCCCGTATCTTTTCCCTGATGATATCAGGGTAAAGAGGGGGTGGCCTGGGTGGTGGGGGCTTCTTGAGGATAAAGACTGCTTTCTTAAGACACCCCCTCTTGTAGATGTCCTCGATGGAGGAGTGCAGGCTGGTGCATGTGATGTTGCAAGCTGAGTTAACAACCCTCTGAAGATTGGCACCTCCAGACCAGTGATGCAACCAGCCAGAATACACTCCATGGGTACATCTGCAGCGGTTTTCAAGGTCTTTGGTGACATTGCCGAAATACTTCAGAAAACAGCGCCCAAATCAGTCATCTACGATGCTGCTGCTGGGGATGAACAGTGAGCAAAGCCAGGGAAACCAGGTATGTGAAGGCCTCCACCCCCAGTTTCTTCACCACCCCCCCCCCCCCTCACCCTCTGTTATGTATGGATCCTCACCTTTTTTGCACCTTGCTCTCTGTAGGCCTTTTTTATGGAACAACACCACGCTGCAGCCGGCTGAATGAGTGAGAAAAAAAGATGGACTTACTTTTTATGGAGAAGGCCTATATGGCTGCTCCAGTGTTGCTTTCGTGGGGAGCGGCGTCAGGAGCCGTCCTCCGGAGCTGAGGGAGGCAGGGTGAGTTGCGCAGCAGCGCCGCCAGTCGCTGCGGAGTTGGACATGCGTGCCAAGCAGCGGCCATCTTCGTGACCCATAATCCCCCGCGCAACTGGAACCACTCTGGGAAATGCAGAGCAGTTCCAGCTGCGTGGGAGATTATGGGTCACGAAGACGGCCATTGATCCTTCATCTGCACACTGAGGGACTCCGACCTGTAGACACAGCGGGCCCAATAGCCTCCACAGTGGAACGACTGATTTTGGAAAGAGCTTTCTTTTCACAATGTCAAGACAAGCCGCGGGTCAGATTGTTCCGAAAGTACTGTAAAGATCTTTTCAGTCTACCTGCCTATAACTCTTTTCAACCTGCTTGCTGCATGACATTTAAAAATCAGAACTATTTTGGACTTGCTGAACTACATTCTTACATTTGACCCCTGGGTTGCGGGCTGACGGCGGCATCACAACGTCATCAGCACGCCCCTAGCCAGCCGTTTGCAATGGCAGTACCTTCATGGAGCAAGGCAGAGCGCTCCGCTCCACCTCTGTGACCAGCCTGAGGAAGGATCGGATTTGGCATCTTGGAGCCAGGTGCCGAGTATTTATGGAGGTAGATTCGGCAATGTGAGGGTGGAGAATATCTGCCTTTACAGTCGATTTCTTTTCATCTATAGCAGGTCCAAGTAAAGGGCTTAACCCATTGCTGTCTGACCCCTTGAGTTCCTTCACCAACTCACAGCTAGCTGTATGTAAAAGTCAAGAACAGATTATCGTAAGGCCATTTCATGTCACGCCTCTGACTGGAGGCCAATTACAAGAGTGGGTCTAAAACTTAAAACTTACCTTTCAGACAACAGCCCTAAAAGGCTGCTCCAGTGTCACATTCATATCCAGAGGTGCTTTGTAGCACCCTCCGGGGCCGATGGAGGCGGGGCGACTGGTTCCGTAGCACCGCCCGTCATAATACAAGGCAGAGCAATGGCCGTCTTCCCTACCCATAATCCCCCACCCAGCTGGAGAGTTCCAAATGTAGTTATGGGTAGGGAAGATGGCCATTGCTCTGCCACATTTTGAGCCACCGAGAACAGCCCTGATGGCCAAAGCGGCCTGGTGAGGCTGTCACAGCCCGCACTGGCTGCCCCCTCACGGCTGCTGTCGGCTCCGATGGCTCCCGCTGCCCCGACGGCACCTGTTGCACTTCCGTCCGCCGCCCCTGCCTTGAGGGGGTCATGGAGGGAGAGGAGTGAGTGGGGAGATGGGTCATAGGCTGACCCATCTTCAGCCTGCTAACCAGCCACTTGTGGCGGCTGTACATTCAGGTCAGGCGCAGCACCCCACCCCGAGAAGGGTTGGAATTCGCACCTCGGAACCAGCCACGGCGCATTCAAGAAGTACGTCTTTATGTATAAGGGTGAAGAACCTCCACCCTTACAGATTGGGGGGGTGTTTTCCCTGCTTGAAAGTGCCTTTAGATTGCACTCTTTAAATTCTCGGCTTTGTGAACATGGAGATGTAAAGTTTTCTGCTCTAATTGCATGCATACAAATGTAGAACAGTGCTATTATTTATTTGCTCATTCAACCTTTGTGAAGCAAATTTGTTTATCAGTCTGGCTGCCTGCTGGATGGGAAAAGCTAATGAGATTCTTCTGTTCAGACTCTTGCATGCCCAATGCTGTTCATGTTCTTCTCTGCTTGTCCCCACCCTTTCCTCGCCACCTTCCCACACCCCCCTCCAATCTGGAGCCCTCTCCCTCCCACCTTGTTGTAAATGCTCAGCCCTTTGTCCTGATCCTGTCACCTGTTTGACATGCCTTTCTTTGTGTTTGCTTGTTGGTGGGGGTGAAGCCTCCTGGTGATTGCATTTAGCTGTGCTGAATAAACCGCATATATTAGCATTAAATTTGCATTACGAGGAGCATTGAGCTTATTTAAGGAAACCATGTACCTCGAGGAAAGTGGCTGACGAGGTTAAGGATTGGAAGATATTCCAATCATCTCACTGTGCACGTCTTTCCTTGTCAAGTTGGCCTTCGATAACGATTGACCTAACAGTTGAGAAAACACATTTTACGGTTTATGGATGGGTCTTTAGTGATGTTACAATTTGTTTACTCGGTGAAATTTTCAGTTAAATGCAGAGCAGGTTGTTCATTTTTTTTGTGGAATTTAATTTCTTTATTTCACATAACATTCTGTGCACTTTTCCCTGATTTAACCTTCTTTATTTTTACATGATAGGTGTATTTTAAAGCAAATTAGATGGACAGCATGGTAACAGGCCCTTCCAGGCTATGACCCCGTGACGTCTCAATACCTCAATTGACCTCATTTGTTCGGGTGTCTGGGCGTTCGGCATGGGCAATCATGTCCCTCCATCTCTAGTTGTTGCGTCCCCTGTCTCTAACCATGATGTTAATCCATTTATCATTTTCATTCTCTGTCCGCCACTGCTTTCCGGTTTTCCAGCTGTAACTAAATGTTCTATAATGTATCTCCTCACATCCAAATAAGTTTGATTGCTGTCTTCTGATTCTTTTAGTTTTGTTTTTGTTTTCTGTAGACCTTCTTCATTTGTTGTCCTGTCCGTCTTCTGAGAAACCACAGCTCTGTTGCATTGATTCTTTTTTCCATTGTATTTGTGATGGTCCATGGCTCACAGCCGTACATCAACAATGGAAGAAGGTAGCAACTAAGAGTGGACATCAATTGCTATTTTCTTGTTCGTTAGGATGTTTCTCAGTTCTACAACCATTGACCCACAATCCCCGCATATCTTGAAGGGGTGGGAGGAAACCGGAGCTCCCAGAGGAAACCCACACAGGCATGGGGAGAATGTACAAGCTCCATGCAGAGAGTGCCGGATTTGAACCCAGGTCACTGTCATTCTAATAGCGTTGCGCTAACTCCTCGGCTAACTGAGCCACCTCATTGCCGTGTAATCATTCCATAAAAACTGATAGGAAAGACCCTCAGAGGACGGACAGGAACTGTGTGCAGACATCCTGCACGTGTGAATCAAAGGTCCAAGCCTACCCTAGAACAGGTAAACAGGATGTCCATCATCCTTCACCTCTCATCAGGCCTCCAATCATCTGAAGGCTGCTGTCATGCAGCACTCCCAGTCTGCTTTATACAAACTGTCTTCCCCGTCCACATGCAGTCTTGATGAAGGGTCCATCCAGTGATGAAGGGTCTCTCCGGTTTCCTCCCACCCTTCAAAATGTACAGGTATTGTAGTTTAATTGAGTGTATTTCTACATTTTAATTTAAAAAAATTAGACATATGGCCCACGAGCCCTTGCCATCTAATTGCACCCAATTGAGCTTCAACTCCTGGTACATTTTGGATGGTGAGAGGAAACCAGCGCACCCGGAGGAAACACATTCAGACGTGGGGAGAACATACAAGCTCTTTACAGATGGTGATTCAAACCCCAGTCCTAATCTCTGCCAACATAACAGTGCCGTGTGAACCGCTACACTAACTGTGCCAGCCAATTATACCCAATTATACCCAATTAGGGGAAGCACGGTTAGTGTAGCGGTTAGCTCCGCGGTCAGGAGGGCCTGTTACTGTGTGTTGCAGAAACTGCTAGAGGAACTTCGTGGGTCAGGCAACACCTTAAATTAAATTTAAATTTAAATTTTAGGCCAGTGGGTCTCAACCTTTTTCTTTCCACTCGCATTCCACTCATGACATAAGTGCTCTGTGATTAGGAAGGGATTGCTGAAGGTGGTATGTGGGTGCAAAGAAAAAGTGTGAAGACCACTGTTTAATCACTCGTTATGTGCACGGTTTCAGAACTCCAAGGGAATTGGGCCAGTGACAATTTTTCTCAGCAAATTATTCAGTAACAATTGGGTCGAGAGCAGTGATTCTCACCCTTCCCTTCCCACTCACATCCCACCTTAATCAATCCCTTACTGATCGCAGATCACTGATGGCATAGGCATTACTTGAAATGATATGTGATTGAGAACCACTGGTCTAAAATTTAAATTTAAATTTAATTTAAGGTGTTGCCTGACCCACAAAGTTCCTCTAGTAGTTTCTGCCTAATTGGCCAGTCCCCTCCGAGGTCCCTGCCTGATCCCCTCCCACCCTGTCCTCTTCCCTCTGCTACCCCATCACCCTTTCTCAGTTTTCGGTTTGAAACACCGGCCGCACTCTCTCTCCCTCACATCCTGCCAAGCTCTTCCAGCACAGGCTGTATCGCATCCCTCCTGCGGAGTTGTACTCCCTCACATCCCACCTGCCGTCTCAACTCGAGAAAGAACGGGCGTTTCTGTTGCCGCACCCGACCCACCGACTCATCCATTAGCCTGCTGCCTGCCACTTCCCCTGTGATGGGTGTGGGCGGAGGCAGTGTCTGGCATTTGGCAATCTAAAGGGGTGACAGGCAGGGGAAAGTGAGAGGTTCACAAGAAAAAGGAACAGAAGCAGGCCACTAGGCCCATCAAGCCTGTTCCGTGACTCTAAACTAAGCTGACTATGTTCACACCTAGTTCCAATTTCCAGTCTTTTCCCCATATCCCAAGATACATTTGCTTTAGTTAATTATTTAATAGCAATGCTACTATTTATAGTCCATGAATAAGTTTTAATGTTCTCTCATTAAAATTTATCACACAGCATGGTAACAGGCCCTTCCTGCCTGTACTACCCAAATGCACCCATGTGACAAATTAACCTACGAACCCCATTTGTCTTTGGAATTTGGGAGGAAACTGGAGCAGCCTGTGAAAACCCACTACTGTGGGTGCAACAATATTGACATTTGGGGAGAATTTATATGATTTAGAGTAGGTCACATAAATTCACACATTTTAAAACAGATCTTATTTGAAAGACTGAAGAATTCACGTTGCAAGATCTCTGGAGAATGGAAGCACCTTTCACAAGTAGGTGTTAATTGAACTGACTTTCATAAAATGCTTGGCCATTGTCTTGGAGTCATGCTGTCTATCAGTACCCTTTCTGCAAAGTGCTCACAGAAAGGTTAATTCTGGATTGTTTACCAAAGATAACAACTTGTGAAGAAGAAAGAACTCCTGTTGTTTGCTGGAGAAGGTGGGGGTTTTGCAAGACATGAGTCACATGCTCTCTTTGGAGTTTCAGTTGGAAAAGAGAAAGAGTTGCGTTTACAGCTCAGTCAGTCAGTCAGTGTGTTGGACATTGAAAAGTGCAATCCAGCAAAAACTGTTTGAAACTGATGAAAGCAAGTTCCAGAGCAGTAGAAGTGCTATCTGTCTGATGTTTCTCTTGAAATAGAGGAAGGAATGGAACTCTGTGGTAGCTTGAAGAAAGAGGTTACCATCTAGAAGACCCTGATGGGGCAAGTTTCATCAGCGAGACCCTGGGGTGACTAATGGTGGTACCTCAGTTGTGGATAACCTAGAGCAACAAATCTCTCTCTGAAAACTCTACAAGAATCTTCCTGAGTGGTAAACATTTACCTTTCAAGCACCAAGCCTGATGAACTTTATACATGTTAAATTCTGTGCACAGTATAGGAATTACCTGCAACCAGGGAAGAAGTAGAAGTGAGATTGAACTGTGAACCAAAGAACTTTTCTTGAATTTATACACACATTGCATACACGTGCGCTTAGAATTAGAAAGAGGTAATTTGGATTAGTATAAAGGATAGTATAAGAATAGAGTTAAGTTAAAGTTTGATTTTATTTTCATGTTTGAAATTGATTAAAAATAACTTTTGTTTTGAAAGCCACTTGTCTTGGTAAATGTCTATTGCTGCTGGGTTTTGGGGTCCTTTGGGCTTGTAACATAGGTCACAGGGTCAACACAAACTCCTTATAGACTTTAGTTGATTCAAAGCCAGGTCATTTGCGCTGTAACAACATTCTGCTGACCAATACTCTAACCGTGCCACCCAATATAGGAAGGTTATATTCCCCTAAAAGGTGGGACTAAAACCAAGTGGCAGGCTCACAACGCACACTGACTGCGGTGGAGTGGAGACAGTCGCCCACCTCTTTGTAGAAATGCAGATTCGCTAAGAGTGTGTGGAGAAGGATGCAAGGGTCCTTGTCCCGGTTCATCCCCAGCAGCAGCGTGACGGAGGACTCTCTGATCTACGGGTGAGTCCTGGGAATGCACACAGAGACAGACATCCAGAACTGTTGGAAGGCCATCAACTCAGTGATTTGGTCTGCCCGAAACCCGTTGGTCTTCCAGCGCACGGAGATGTCAGTGCGGGGATGCTACTGACTTGGGGCAGCCAACACGAGGCAGCAATGGGGAAGGACCACAGTCTAGAGTCCTCCTATTACTGGCCATTGAGTAGCTAAGACCAGCAGGAAGCCCTTCAAACAACAGAGGGGAGCGTAACAAGAAGATGCCTCGGAGGCGGCATTGGCGTAAATATAATCGAACATAACAATGCTTTGTGACGGGCATCGATGAATATGAAAGCAAGGGTAGGAGACTTTGAATGGTTTTCCTTTTGTAAATAATTTATTGTGAATAAAGTCTAATTCTGGTTAACAATGTCAGAAATTTAAAGAGGTCTGGAACTCACTGCCTGAAAAGAGAAGCTGGGATGAGAAGCAGAAACCTTCACCGTGAATAAATAATACATTGATCTGCAAACTTTTGGGCCCAGTGCTGGAATTTGGTTCAATGGGGCAAACAGCCTCCCATGTTGGTAACTTCACTATGTTTCTGAACGTGCTGTCATTCCAGTGAAAAATTGTAGCCTGGGGAAACAATGAAAGGTGGAGCCAGTGATTCGTTGCTTGGTACCCCTGTGTTAAATGAGGCAGTGTTAACTAATTTAGATGTGCTTCTTTTCCCTGCTGATTTTTCAAAGGCTGGCGGGGGCCGGTGTGGGGGAATCAAGAATTGAGGGGGTGAGAGGTGGGGAGGGGGAAAGGATGTAATCCTTCCAGGTAAAGAGCAGATACTTACACCGCATAATTCATCTCTCTCAGCCGTTATACTGGAAGCCACAATTGAGTGAAAGAATTACTTGGAGGTGAGGGAAGTTCCTCAGAAACAAACATATTATTTTCTTTCTCATTTATATGCTTGAAGCGCACCAGTAAAAACGATTGCGTTTTATTCATGCCAGGCTCAGTATTTAATAACCGCTTAAGGGTGCTTACACCCCTAACGTCGAAGTACTCGAGATGGCAGAGGTTGTCAGCATCGAGTCCACGCTGCTGAAGATCCAGCTGCGCTGGATGGGTCACGTCTCCAGAATGGAGGACCATCGCCTTCCCAAGATCGTATTATATGGCGAGCTCTCCACTGGCCACCGTGACAGAGGTGCACCAAAGAAAAGGTACAAGGACTGCCTAAAGAAATCTCTTGGTGCCTGCCACATTGACCACCGCCAGTGGGCTGATAACGCCTCAAACCGTGCATCTTGGCGCCTCACAGTTTGGCGGGCAGCAACCTCCTTTGAAGAAGACCGCAGAGCCCACCTCACTGACAAAAGGCAAAGGAGGAAAAACCCAACACCCAACCCCAACCAACCAATTTTCCCTTGCAACCGCTGCAATCGTGTCTGCCTGTCCCGCATCGGATTTACCCCCTCCATAAATCTTCGTCCGCGAAGCCAAGCCAAAGAAAAGAAGAAGGGTGCTTTATTGTGTCTCATGACACGGTTGGCATTGCGGTGACTGCAAAGTTATTACAGTGCCAGGTTAAATCCAAAACTGTCTTCAAGGAATTTGCATGATCTCCCCGTGTCTGCATGTGCGGGTGCCCCAATTTCTTCTCAAGTTCCAAAGACGAACGGGGTTAGTAGGTTAATCGGTCGCATCAATGTACTTTGGAGCTGCTGGCTCGTGGGGGGGTGGGGCGGGGAAGGGGGAGGGCCACACTACTGTGCTCTATCTCTAACTTAAATTAAAAAATTAAACTGGACCTCTGGAATCTCTCACGAAGCCCCCTCACGGTGTTGAACATCAGGGAGAAACTATCACGTGGGCGCTGGAACTTAATCCTCCAATCTCCAGGTCATGTAGGAACAAGGAACCCCGAAACTCTACTCATCAATAACTCTGTAGTGAAGAGAGTAGAGAGCACCAAGTTCCCTGGAGTCCACTGAACCTATTGTGGACACATAACATCTCCTCACTTACTGAGAAGACTGGATCGGGCAAGGCTATCGGCCGCCATCATGTCAGTCTTCTACGGGAGCTCAATCGAGAGCATCCTGGCCGCCTGTGTCACAGTGTGATGAGGTTGCTGCAGAGAAATGGATCGGAGGTCAATCCACAGGCCCGTAAGAGTGGCAGAGGGAAGCGCTGGGGTCTCCCTCCCACAACCCCCATCGAAGTGATCGACTACAATAATTGTCTGAAGACGGCGAGCAAATTTGTCACTACCCCACACACAGCATCATTCAGCTGTGCCCATCGGGGAAGAGGAGGATCAGGCTGAGGAAGAGCTTCTTCCCAATGGCAGTGAAAATGTCGAATGATGAAAGGAACTGCTCCCACTCACCGTCCGAGACCCTCATTCAAAAAGAATATTTATGTATTTATTTGTATGTACGAATACTTGTCCTGCATGAGTGTTGTTCTTCTGCGTGCGTGTTATGCCTGGTTGCGGTCCTGGGTGTTCTCCACCGAGGACCGGGGAACGCTGCTTCGTCGGGTTGTACTCCTGCAATCGGATGCTAAATAAACTTGAACAAAAAGTTGGCTGACCATTTCTCTCCGTGGGCGCTGCCTGAGCTACCGAGTCCCTGCAGCTTCTCACAGCTTGTACGAACAAGCAGTCTTCTGCTCATGGCTACAACGAGTCGGGAGTTGTTGCTGTTTGATTTAATTGCTGCCCAATTAAAATTCAGAACAACTTTTTGGTTATTTCCTCGCAAGGGATCTCTTTGAGATGCTTCCCTGTGACAAGCTCAATTTCAAACAGATAATGACACATAATATGTCTTTCCATTCAGCTTGATCATCAATATTTTGTTGTGGCAATCTTCAAAATAACTCACAGCTGCCTGCTTTATTTATATTTGTGTCAAAATAATGATTATTTTCAGTCATTTTATTATATATCAGTGAAGGTCAAATGTGAGTAAAATTGTACAAGTGATGTTAATTTATTGAAATGGAGTATCATTTTGCTTTAGGAAATCACTTCAAAGGATTAACATTTAGCTGGAAGTTCTGGGTAAATTACTGATATTTCCTTTGTGCAGAAACTTTTGAGACTGAAGCAGGATTTTTCATTTTAGTGCCTTCTAGTTGTCATTTGCTTCTGCATTCCTACGTGTAATTGACATTGAATTTAAGGCCACCATTAATCCGAGGGTCAAACAGATTTAAAATTCATCTTGTCTCCAGCTGAGCGGAGAATTAACTGGCCAGATTGCCATTTGCTGTATGGGCCTCATCTCAGTGATGGCATCCGCACCCTGTCCAATACTTGTACTGAAATTGCTTTCTCTTTTGCCGCCTGTGACTTTTATCCAATATCCCCAATTCCTTTTCTTTTCTAAGATTTCACATTCTGAACCCCAGTCACACTCCCGTTCTCCGTAATGACCGCGACATAATGTTCTTTGCATCCTCTGAGCTGGCGACTTGCGGTCGGGAGACCCGACGGCATTGTAGGAACCGGGTATTGGAACCGGGATTCGAGAGGGTGCTGAGGGCAAGAAAGGGGCCCTGAGGGGCCTCGGATGCTGAAGGCTTTCTGATGGTATCGGAGGTTTGGACCTGCAACTTGGGCATGGATTTCACTCGAATGGCAATCACGAGGACAGAAAAATGGGCAACATATCCTGGTCTTGCCAACAAATCCTATAATCCATGAGAGAAAATAAACCCCATCCCCTCCGAAATCAGCTACGATTTTCTCAATCATTTAATAGTTTGAGTTTCACACTTGATGATGCTAAGATCCAATATAAAAAAGAAAAGTGAACCATAGGCATTAGAGTTCAGAAAAAGGCCATTCAGGCCATCTATTCAGTGCCAAACTATGATTCTGCCAAGTCCTATTGTCTCCATATCCCTCCCATCTATTTACCTATCCAATCGTAATGCTAGAATCGAATCTCTATCCTCCAACCTCCACTGGAAGCTCATTCCATGCCCTCAACACTCTCTGAATGAAGAAGTTCCCCAAAAGTTTTCTTTAAATATTTCAGCTTTTACCCTTCACCAATGTTCTCTGGTTTTTGTCTCACTCAACTTCAGTGAACAAGTCTATTGACTCAATCATTTTTTTGATCCTGCAAGGCTGAGAATCAGTAACCTGCTTGAGACTCAGCAGACATAAGCTCAATTCCACCACGGAGCCCAGAGTTGCAGTTATCTGACAAAAAGACATCTGTGTACCAAGAACATTTAATCTTCCTGCTTGTTTTGGTCACAGTCTTTCAGGCAGAGACCTAACCTTGACGCAAAATAAACCATTGTATTCAAAGTGATAAGCTGAAAGTTGTGTTATTCGATAGAACCCTAGGCATGCTAGCTTGCACGCTTATCTTTCTTTTTCTGCTGGGAATAGGTGCTTGGGTAAGCAGTTTTTCGGTAATATAAGCCATGGTCCCGCTGCTGAAGTTTGAGACTCTCCGAGAGGTGGCAACATCTCTCAGCAAGAAGAAGAACTTCTAGAGTCCAGCCAACGTCCCGGACGGGGGAGATGGAGAAGCTGCTACCGGTGCCCCGACAACCTACTGAACGTGTGCGGTCATTGCCTCGCTTCGGCAGTTGGGACCAGTCCAGGCGTTGATAAGTATAATTGGGAAGGGCTAGCATATTGTAGTTTGATATCAGCTTTAGAATTTATAATAAAGATTTGTATACACTGAAGGCGTGTGTGTCTATTTTCTTTCGGTAGCTCAAACACTGTGACCAATCTAAAACGAACAAAGTGAGAGGTACAAGTTTACCCAGGACACCCTATAACTCAGTTTCCCAAGTCTTGGCATCATCCTGGACCACACTAACCATTTTACTCTTAGCTTGCTGTGGAATGCCAGCTCCATCTCCATTTCATGCCCTGCATTCTATCCAATATGCTTAAATCTGACCCCTATGTAGCCATCCATAAAAACACTGGTGCCTTTCAAGTCTAGTTGAAAGATTACCCCGTTTGTGTCTGTCTCCCAAGATCTACAGTCTCTACCTTTTTAGCTAGATTTAATCATCTTAACTCTGGAGATAAGTGCCTTCTTTCACTTTGAAGTTTCCTCTCCAAACAATCAATCCTCTCCCACTCCTTCCTCATCTCAAGTTTGCTCGTACCAAGTGGCAATGAGAGAGGATGTTTGGTGAGCAGACCAGTGGACATTTCATACACAGTACAATAAGCTAATGTCAAAGTGGGTGGCACAGTTGCTGCAATGACCACGGTTCGAATCCCGCACTGTTTGTAAGGAGTTGAAATGTTCTCCCCATGTCCCCAGGGGCTCAGGATTCCTCTCACCATTCAAAATGTACCGGAGTTGTAGGTTAATGGGGTGTACATTGGACTCGTGGGCTGAAATGGCTACGTCTAAATTTAAAAATGTTAAAAATTTAAATTTATGAATATGCTGAGCTACGGAGACAGACCAGTGGCACGGAGCAAGGGCACATATTTTTGGTAGTGTTAATCAGTTCAGTCTGCAGACACTGCAATTGTAGCTTGCTTCCTATGGACGCTGAATGACCTGCTGAGTTTCTCCAGCACTTCTGCATATGCTTTACTCTAGCGTGGTTCATTCAGGTGTCTAATAAGCCTAGGAAGGAAACTGTCTTTGAAGTTAACGGTGAGTGACCTCACAGTCATGAAATTTCTTCCTGACGGAACGGTGGTGAAGAGAGTGTGGCCGGGGTGCAATGTGGGCTGCTTTTCCAGAGCTGTGGGAGTTAGAGATGCAGTCGAAGGAGGGGAGGCGAGGAGAGGGGGTGTGACGGCACAATGCTCTGCAGTTTTGTGCCATTTTTCCAGAGTAGTTCCCGTCCCACACAGTGACGCACCCTGACAAGATGCTTTTCAGTGGTGCAACCGATGGAGATGGAGAAGAGGAGGAGTGCTTGTTGAAGTTTAAAATATTTCAAATAAAGAGGTTTCGGTAGCTCAGTGGTTAGACCACTGGCCTTGTAAACCAGAGTTCACCAGTTCGTTCCTCGCTGGGCCTTCATTTCTGTGAGGGGCGCTGGACGAAAGTGGTGACCTGCTGTCTTCCTTACGGTAGACAAAGTTAAAGAATTTCATGTATGTTACATTCTAAATGTGGTACTATGTGAAAACATGGCTCTGCGGCACTTGGTGTCCTAGGCGGTCCGATCTCGGAAACTAAGCAGGGTTAGCACTGGTTAATACTTGGAGAGGAGATCATCTGGAAATACCAGGTGCTAGGGTTTCTGTGAGGGGCACTGGACAAAGTGGTGACCCTCTGTCTGCCTTACGATGGACAAAAGTTAAAGAATTTCATGTTTGTTACATTCCAAATGTATATCACATGTCAATAATGGAACCTTCACCTCAGTAGTTCTTAACCTTTTTCTTTCCACTCATATCCCACTTTAAGTATCCCCTATGCCATCAGTGCTCTGAGATTAGTAAGGGATTGCTTAAGGTGGGAGGTGGATGGAAAGAAAAAGTTTGAAAGCCACTGTTTTAATCGTCCCTCATTGACTCGTTATGTGCACGGTTTCAGAACGCCAAAGGAAATGGGCCAATGACCATTTTTCTCAAGCAAAATATTTCAGTAACAATTGGGTCTGGAGCAGTGATTCTCAACCTTCCCTCCCCTCTCACATCCCATTTTAAGCAATCCCTTACTAATCACAGAGCACCGATGGCTTAGGGATTACTCAAAGTGGGACGTGAATGGAAAGAAAAAGGTTGAGAACCACTGGGCTCGCTTGATTTTTCATCAAAATAAGTTATTGGTCACCAATTCTAATTCTATCTTTTTCACTTCTCAGATCATCTCATGGGATAAAGGGTCATTTGTTTCCTCTCTACTTTAGAGGGTCTTAAAGTGACCGGGGTAAAACGTGGGAATATCGGACTTTTCACAGAAATGGTCGGAGGTACCTCACAGGGCCTATGAAAGGGAAGTTACTTCCTTCTGGTATACCAACAGGACTTCTGTGAACTATTTCCTCAGACCTTGTCAGTGCTAGAGATAGCAACACTGGCCCGTGGGGGTGGCATGGTCAGTTTAGGAGTTAGTGAACTGCTATTACAGCACAAGTGATCCGGGTTTGAATCCAGCCCCATCCGTACGAAGTTTGTCTGTTCTCCCCGTGCCTGCGTGGGTTTGCTCTAGGTGTTCCGATTTCCTCCCACGCTTCAAAACGTGCAGGGGTTGTACATTAATTGGGGTATTTGGGCAGCATGGGGACATGGGCCGGTCCTGTTACCATGCTGTATGCCTCAATTAAAAAAAAAAGGTATTCTAGCCTTTCAATGTTGAAGATAATGCAGACACGTCTTATCATTAATGCTAAGACAAGGTTCTCAGCACCATCCCCAATGTTCTTTCGCCACTTTAACGAGAGGCTGGGTAGGGTAATGACACACAGAACCATAGAACAGTACAGGCCCTTCAGCCCACAGTGATGTGCTGACCTCTGTAAACCTGCTGCATAACATTCTAATCCTCCCCACCTCACACCTATCACCATCTATTTTTCTTACATCAACAAGTTAAAGTAAAAACTGAGAAAATTCCTTCCAGTGTCTTCAGGAGATTGAAGTAAACCTGGTTGATCAGTACATCTTGCCTTCTTAACGATGTGAAACAAGGAAGTCTGCAGATGCTGTGACTGTAGTTAATACTCAAGAGATCCGCGGAAAGTCTGCAGGTACCGTAGTGCCCTCTGAGGTAAGGTCAATATTTGAGGCCTAAGCCCTTCCTTAAGGTGTGGACAAAAAACAGACAGGGGCCTGAATGAAAAGCCAGGGGGAGGAGCACAGACCAAACAGCCAAAATATTAAATTTATTAAGAAAAATTATAACTGGAGGAACAATGCCTCAACACTGGTACCCTGCAACTGGCTAGTATTAACAATGACTTCTCCTGTTTCCATTAGCCCCCCCACACCCTCACACCTTTCCCTGTGTCTCCTTCCTCCAGCTCTGTCTTCACAGATCTATCCCCTTTCCTGAGCAATTCTCACCTTTCCATTCCTGTCCTCCGAACACCTTTCCCTTGTTGGTCTATGATTCCCCCCCACCCCCCTTGCCCTTTCTTTACTTTTCCCCAGCCTTTTCAATTGAGATTCCATCCGACCTGCTTTTAGGCTATTTCATTCTGGAGGCCGGCTACAAGAGCAGATCTAAAACTTAAAACTTACATTTCAGATTGGCTGCTCCAGCGTCCCATTCATATCTAGAAGGAAGTGCCTTGTAGCACCTTCTGGAACTGATGTAGACAGTTGGGGGGAGTGGGTGGGAAGTGACTGGTGCCGTAACGCCACCCGTCATAAATATGCGGCAGAGCAATGGCTGTCTTCCCTACCCATAATCCCCCACACACTTGGAACCGCTCTGTGGTTCCCAGAACAGTTCCAACAGTATGGAGGATTATGGGTAGGAAAGATGGCCATTCCTCTGCCACGTTTTGAGCCGCAGAGACCAGTTCTGAAGGCTGATGTGGCCCAGTGAGGCTGTCACAGCCTGCACAGACCACCCATGACAGATCTCGCTGCCCCACTGGCTCCCGCTGTCCCGACAGCTCCCATCCACCACCCCTGCCTTGGAGGGAGAGGGGTGAGTGGGAAGATGGGTCAGGGGCTGACGGTGTCATCAGCCCACCCCTAACCAGCCGCTGAAAGCGGCTGTACATTCTGGTCAGGCGGCAGAGCATAGCACTCCACCGATTATCTTTCCCCAAGAAGGATTGGAATTGATGCCTCGGAGCTGGCCACGGCACATTCAGGAAGGTTCGTCTTTAGCCGTAAGGCCAAAAAATCTCCGCCTTTATGGACGGGTGGTTTCCCTGCCTGTTTACTCATACATTGAAGAAGGGCTCAGGCCCAAAACGTCAGATACATATTTTTACCTCCTTTGGATACCACGATACGTGCTTGAGTTCCTCCAGCATTTCTGTAATTTTACTTCAGCTATTTTACCCCAAGGAATATTTTGCCAACAATCCCAAACCACACCTTTTAGTCGCTTGCACTCCAGCCAATTTAAATATGCCCCCAACAATTTTGGAAACCTCTATTAAATTTCCTGTAACCAAATAAGTGTCAGGGATAGCAATGGAAGATATCCTGGTCTTCCTGCACTGAATATAATTCAGACATATGCCTCATTATTAATGAGCCACTGTTCGAACACACCATTGGGGAGGCATGCTCAGACTTCAGTTTCATAACGCTTTACAATTCCTGCAATGCCATTTTGTATCTAACAGCTCATTAACTGCTCATTAACAGCTCATGAAATCTTGTTTTCCACAATCCGACTGTGTCTCAGGGCTGACAAGAGACTGATTTCCTGTGATCTTTCGGATGAGGCATTAAACCAAGTCCCTGTATCCTCTCTCAGGTGGGTGTAACAGATCCTCCGGCACTACTTTGTAAAGAGTACAAGGCAGCCTTCTGCAATATCCCTGCAAACATTAAGCTTTCAACTGTCATCACTCAAGAAGATTATCTGGTCATTATTACATTGTTTGTGGAGCCTTGCTGAGTGCATTTTGGTTTAAGCAACTCAGGAAGTCCTGAAGCAGCGAGACGTGCACTATTTCTTTACTATGCATTCCCATGTGGACTTATCCTCTGTGTTCCTGCAGCAATTTTTGTCCTTGATTTTCTTCAATGTATATTTCCTTCCTTCCCTCATAAACAACGTCTCCTCCTCACTGATCATCAACACAGGTGCACCCCAAGGATGCCGGCTTAGCCCACTGTTCTACTCGTTATATACCCATGACTGGGTGACCAGGCACAATTCCAATGGCATCTACAAGTTTGCTGAAGACACCACAGTTGTTGGCAGAATCGCAAAAGACAATGAGGAAGTGTACGAGAGGGAGAGAGATCAGCTCTTTGAATGGTGCAACGACAACCACCTGGAGCTCAAGGTCAGCAAAACCAAGGAGGTGATTGTGGACATCAGGAGGAAGTCAGGGGAACACAACCCAGTCCTCATCGAAGGGTCCGTCATGGAGAGGGTCAAGAACTTCAAATTCCTGGGTGTCAACATCTCCGAGGATCTGTCCTGGAACCTCCATGTTGATGCAATCACCAAGAAGGCTCACCAGCGGCTACACTTCGTGAGGTGTCTGAGGAGATTCGGTACGTCACTGAAGACTCTCGTAAACTTCTACAGGTGGACCGTGGAGAGCCTTCTGGCTGGTTGCATCACTGTCTGGTATGGAGGCGCCAACTCTCAGGACAAGAATAAACTCCAGAGGGTTGTTAACTCAGCCTGCAACATCACAGGCACCAGACTTCACTCCATCGAGGACATCTACAAATGAAGCGTCTATCCCCATCACCCAGGCCACGCCCTCTTCTCTGCTACCTTCGGGGAAAAGACACAGGGGCCTAAAGATGAACACCCAGCAGTACCAGGACAGCTTCTGCCCCGTTGCCATCAGATTCCTGAATGATCAATGAAGCAAAGACTCTGTCTGACTTCTCATGCAGTATTATACTCATTATTATTTTACTTTATAATAATGTCATAAAATGGTTATAATGTGTATGTTTGCTGCAAAACACCGAATTTCACGACTTGTTCATGACAGTAGATTCTGTTTCTAATTCTGATTCTCTCACATGCAAACAATTAGACTGAGTAAATTTTTATGAGTTTCGATTTCTAAATTAAAACATTTTAAATCACCTAGATGTTCCTGATGGTGGATCCTGATGGTGGATCCAACAAATAACATATCTAATATTAGTTTCCCAGTAATAAAACGTGTAGTTGGGTAAAGCATCTGAGAACCTAAGAAACAGGAGCAGGAGTAGGCCCTCTGACGCCTCGGGCCTGCTTCACCATTCAAAAGCCCTTTTTAATGGTGAAACACCGCATTATAGTCGGCTCAAGTTAAAAAAGAAGCGAATATACCATTTAAGGAGATGACCTATAAGGCGGACCCCATGGTGCCTTTATGCAGAGCTGAGTCGAGAGCTGGCCATCCAGAGCTGAAGGAGGTGGGGTGAGTGGGGCAGTAGCGCCACCTGCCGCCGTGACTTCAAACACACGTGCCGGGAAGTGAAAGCGGCCAAAACTTGACAATGGCGACCAAAGAGCAAGTAAGAGCACTGATGGGGATCTGCACAAGGAGTTTCAGGATCCAGGCAGATCTCCTGTGCAACATAATAGCCTCTACTAACACTATGGGTTCTTTAAAATTCGCGCGCGAGCTGACAGTGGCATCGCAACGTCATCAGCCCTCTCCTTTGGAACCGCATTCAGCGGCAACCCTTTTATGGAGGAGGTGGAGCAACTTCCTTCCACTTCTGAGTCTACGTCCCCTGGGTGGATGGAAGATGGTGCGGGTTCAACCAATCAATCCACCTTTGGACCTTTTATGTAGGTAAGTGAAGTGATTTAAAGACAGGGAATATCTGTCTTTACAATTGCTTTTTTTCCACTATAAATGGGCCCAATGAGATCATGGTTGATCTGATCATAGGCTCATCTCCACCTACCTGCATTTACCCCATCTTCCCTAATTCCCCTATCCATCTAACCTTGTCTTAAGTATATTTACTGAAGTCACCTCCACTGCTTCACCAGGCAATGAATTCCACAGATTCACCACCCTTTAAGAAAAGCAGTTCCTCCCCAACTCTGTCCTAAATCTACCGCCCTGAATCTTGAGGCTATGTCCCCTAGTTCTCGTCTCCCCCACCAATGGAAATGACTTACCTACCTCAATCTTATCTATGCCTTTCATAATTTTAGACCTTTCCATAAGATGTCCTCTCATTCTTCTAAATTGTCTTGTAAAGACAAGGCCATCAGAATGATCAAACAGATGGTTTAGAAAAATCAATATTCCCTCTGAAAATAAAATCACGAAGATTAAAATCTAACCCCTCCCTTGTGAAGTTATGATTAAACATATATGTTCCATTAATGTCTGAAAGAAAGGACAAGCAAACCATAAGATGGGGTCCAATAATCTTATAAATTCTGAAAATAATCAAGGAAACGGCCCCATAAATTTTAAAAAAGCTAAATTTCATTACATTAGTAGAACATCTGATTTTTGTTCCATGCATCACATCAGATAACCACCGAGTGTGTGTAGGAGGGACAGCGTCCTTCCATCTCATAAGCATAGCTCTTCTGACAATAAGGAGCAAAGGAAACTCCATGGGATTATAGCCCAGACCAACTTAAATCAACTGACTTACTCCAAATAAGCCAAGAAAAGGATTAAGAGCCAAATTAATATTAAGAACAAAAGACAAGGTCTGGAAGATACTTTCCCAATAATTGGAAAGCAAGGAACATGTCCAAAACAATGTACCTTCTTCAGTCTTACATCTTTCACACTTGGACGAGAAAATTTAGCCAATTGGCTTTGGAAAAGTGAGCTCAGTGTCCTACATTTTTCTTTCTCTTTCAATATTTTTATTGGTTTTATCAAGTAAATGTTACACAGATACCTGATAATCTTCTCTTTGGCTTGGCTTCGCGGACGAAGATTTATGGAGGGGGTAAAAAGTCCACGTCAGCTGCAGGCTCGTTTGTGGCTGACAAGTCCGATGCGGGACAGGCAGACACGATTGCAGCGGTTGCAAGGGAAAATTGGTTGGTTGGGGTTGGGTGTTGGGTTTTTCCTCCTTTGCCTTTTGTCAGTGAGGTGGGCTCTGCGGTCTTCTTCAAAGGAGGTTGCTGCCCGCCAAACTGTGAGGCGCCAAGATGCACGGTTTGAGGCGTTATCAGCCCACTGGCGGTGGTCAATGTGGCAGGCACCAAGAGATTTCTTTAGGCAGTCCTTGTACCTTTTCTTTGGTGCACCTCTGTCACGGTGGCCAGTGGAGAGCTCGCCATATAATACGATCTTGGGAAGGCGATGGTCCTCCATTCTGGAGACGTGACCCATCCAGCGCAGCTGGATCTTCAGCAGCGTGGACTCGATGCTGTCGACCTCTGCCATCTCGAGTACTTCGACGTTAGGGGTGTAAGCGCTCCAATGGATGTTGAGGATGGAGCGGAGACAACGCTGGTGGAAGCGTTCTAGGAGCCGTAGGTGGTGCCGGTAGAGGACCCATGATTCGGAGCCGAACAGGAGTGTGGGTATGACAACGGCTCTGTATACGCTTATCTTTGTGAGGTTTTTCAGTTGGTTGTTTTTCCAGACTCTTTTGTGTAGTCTTCCAAAGGCGCTATTTGCCTTGGCGAGTCTGTTGTCTATCTCATTGTCTATCCTTGCATCTGATGAAATGGTGCAGCCGAGATAGGTAAACTGGTTGACCGTTTTGAGTTTTGTGTGCCCGATGGAGATGTGGGGGGGCTGGTAGTCATGGTGGGGAGCTGGCTGATGGAGGACCTCAGTTTTCTTCAGGCTGACTTCCAGGCCAAACATTTTGGCAGTTTCCGCAAAGCAGGACGTCAAGCGCTGAAGAGCTGGCTCTGAATGGGCAACCAAAGCGGCATCATCTGCAAAGAGTAGTTCACGGACAAGTTTCTCTTGTGTCTTGGTGTGAGCTTGCAGGCGCCTCAGATTGAAGAGACTGCCATCCGTGCGGTACCGGATGTAAACAGCGTCTTCATTGTTGGGGTCTTTCATGGCTTGGTTCAGCATCATGCTGAAGAAGATTGAAAAGAGGGTTGGTGCGAGAACACAGCCTTGCTTCACGCCATTGTTAATGGAGAAGGGTTCAGAGAGCTCATTGCTGTATCTGACCCGACCTTGTTGATTTTCGTGCAGTTGGATAATCATGTTGAGGAACTTTGGGGGACATCCGATGCGCTCTAGTATTTGCCAAAGCCCTTTCCTGCTCACGGTGTCGAAGGCTTTGGTGAGGTCAACAAAGGTGATGTAGAGTCCTTTGTTTTGTTCTCTGCACTTTTCTTGGAGCTGTCTGAGGGCAAAGACCATGTCAGTGGTCCTGATAATAAAGTATTGACAAATCACATATAATAATAAAAATGATGTTAAGACCTCGATTAAATTGAAAAGAAACAAAACCTAAATAAAATGGCATACTAATTATCAACCCCCTTCTTTTGGAGGTGACTGGCTAAACATAAATAGTCCACTACCTAATAAAAATAGAGAAAGGTAATCAATGGGGGTCAGAAAAAAATCAAAAGAAAACTTAACCTTACAAATTTTGAAAATAATTAAGAAATGAACCCCATAAGGAAATAAAGTTAAGATTCATTTCAGTTGTGAAGTATCTAATTTTTTTCCTAAGTCAGATTTGCCATCAAATCAGACAACCATTAAGTATGAATGGGTGAGACAGCATCTTCCCATCTCATTAATATGGCCCTTCTAGTGGTAAGGGAGGCGGGGCAACGACATGGGATTGTGATGTTGTCAATATCAGACCTGTTGGCCCATTTTTTTCCAAAGAGAGCAAGAAAAGAATTTGGAGTCAAAGTAACGTTAAGAACGAAAGACAAGGTACAAAATACCCCATCCTAAAAATTGGAAAGGGAAGGACATAACCAGAACATATGATATTGTGAACCTTCTTCAGTTAGACATTTTTTTTTTGCATTTAGAAGAAAGATTAGAATAAAATTTAGCCAATTGGACTTTGGAATAGTGGGCCTGGTGCACGACCTTAAACAGTATTAATGAGTGTCGAGCACAAAGAGAGGATGAACGCACTCGCTTCAGAATAGAGTCCCATGTAGTTTCAGAAAATGGCTGTTAAATATCTTGTTCCAATAGTTTTTTAATTCTGTCTTGGGAACTATCCCTAGATCTTAAAAGTAACTCATAGCAGAGGACTGATAACAACTGTTGGTGAACAGGTTTAACATTATAAATCTTTCTAATCGCATTAGGTTCCAGATCTTTAGGGAGCCTCGAAATTAAAGAATTCAAGAAGGTCCTCACCTGCAAATGACAAAAAAAGTGATGCTTCAGTATCATACATTTGATGGATAATTTATCAAAAGAAGCAAGATTTTAGTCAATTTTAAAAAATCTAAAAATGATTGGATATCTAAATTTGACAATTGATGATAACCAATATCTTGAACAGAGGGTAAAAAAGAAGGAATTATCTAAAATTGGATGAATTAATTAAAAACCTACAGTACCCAAAATGTTTCCCGAATTGAAACTAAATCCTCAATGTATGTCTGACAACATTAATTTGGATGCCATTAAAGGTAAAGGTTCTCCAAGCATTGAACCATATAACCATATAACCATATAACCACTTACAGCACAGAACAGGCCAGTTCAGCCCTACTAGTCCATGCCGTAGCAAATCCCCACCCTCCTATCCCACTGACCAGCGCCCAGTCCATACCCCTCTAGTCCTCTCCTATCCATGTAACTATCCAGTCTTTCCTTAAATGTAACCAATGATCCCGCCTCGACCACGTCTGCCGGAAGCTCATTCCACATCCCACCACCCTCTGCGTAAAGAAATTTCCCCTCATGTTCCCCTTATAATTTTCCCCCTTCAATCTTAAACCATGTCCTCTAGTTTGAAAGAAGAGAATACTTTTTATGAGTTTTGATTTCTAAATTAATCCATTTTAAATCACCTAGATGTTCCTGATGGTGGATCCCAATGGTGGATCCAACAAATAACTTATCTAATATTAGTTTCCCAGTAATAAAACGTAAAGTTGGGTAAAGCCAAGCCTCTGTTTTAAAAAAAAAATATTTTGTAGAAAAATCTTTTTTAAGACTGATAGAGCTTGAAAAATATAGGTAGGATATTCATCTTGACAATATTGACATGCCCAATTAATGTCATCAAAAGAAGGGACCACTGAGTCAAGGGCTTCTTGACATGATTCATGAAAGTAAGAAAGTTTTCTTTCAGCACATTTCTTCATAATGGTAATACCTAGATAGTTAAATTGATTTTTAAAAGGAATAGTGGTGTCTACAGAGCTGGAAGAGTTCAAAATGAATGTCTCACTTTTCTGCAAATTTAATTTATAACCTGAAAATTGACTGAGTTGATAAAGAAATGATAAAATAGTTGGAATCAATCTTTGGATTCGAGATAAATACAGCAAAAGATCATTTGCATTAAAAGATATCTTATGGACACCTCCAACTCTAGAGATGCCTGAGATATCAGCCGATTGCCAAAAGGCCACTGCAAGTGGTTATAAAGTCAAATGAAAGAGTAATGGACTTAAAGGGCAACCCTGTCTGGTTCTGCGATACAACCTAAAAGGTTTAGATTTAATTGAGTTAGTAAAACTTCAAGCTGTAGGAGATAAATATATCAATTTCATTCAGTTAATTAATTGAAGACCAAATTAAATTTCTCTAATGCACTAAATAAATATTCCCATTCCACGCTATCAAAAGCTTTTTAGTGTCTAAAGAAATAATACATCCCGAGGATGAAATTGTCGGAGAGTTAACAAATGACGAATATTAAAGGGTGAATACCATCTCTTAATCCTCGGAGATAATAAAAGGCTTATTTTCTAACCTACAGGCAAAAATCTTGGACAGTATCTTTGTGTCAATATTTAGAAGGGAAATTGATCTGTGAGAGGAAAGGTCTAATGGGTATTTATTATTTTTACCAATAAGAGAGATTCAGGCTTTATAAAAAGTTTCCGACAATTTCTCACTAACAAAAGATTGAGTAAAGACTGAATCCAAATGAGGCATCAGTAAATGGGAGAGTGTTTTATAAAACTCCCCTAGGAAGCTGTCGGCACCAGCGGTCTTACCAGACTGCAAAGAGTTAATAGCTGCAGAAATCTCCTACTCAGAAATAGGCTGTTCCAGCTTTATTTTCCTCTTTGTAGGAATAATCAACCTACCCAGAAAATGCAACATAGAGTTCAATCTTTGATCGGATCAGAATGCTATAACTTGGAGTAAAACTGAGACAAAGTACGATTTATTTTAGCATAATCCATTAGTAAATCTTTCCATCATCTGTATGAGTCTCAGTAATAAGCCATTTTGCTGTAGAATTTTTAATTTGGTTAGTTAGTTTTCCCGCCTTTTCTCCATGCACATAATTTAAATTGCAATAATGAATGTCGGGCACATAAAAAAGTTGAATTAAACAATTTCAAATTAGAATCCCATGTAGCATCAGCAAATTCTTGTTGAAAATCTTGTTCCCACCATTTCTTAATCTTGTCCAGGGAATCACCACCGGACATCAATAATAGCTCATAGAGAACTGATATCGACATTTTTAGTATCTTGAGGAGGTTTGAATACTAAAGCATTTTAAAAAAATCCTAATCTGTAACTAGCTAAAAAATAAGATAAATTATTTTAAAATTAGAAGATAATTGTTCAAAAGAGGCCAAACCTTGGTCAATAAAAGGATTTTGGAAAGATTGGATACCAAATTCTGACCTTTGACAAAAACCAAAATCTTATACCGAAGGTAGGAAAAAGAAGTAGCTAAAAGGGGACTCATTAATAAAAATTTGTGGCATTCAAAATGTTACCTAAATTGAAACCAAATCCTCAATGTATTTTTAACAATAAAATTAACAAATAACTTAGAAGCAGCTCCAACTATCAAAATGAGGGAATACTTGTTGGTAGAATCAATTTCCAAATTAGTAACATTCTGTCTGTTCTTACGATGAATCCAAAAATTAATATATCTAATAATAGTTTCCCAATTAAAAATCTAAAATGAGGCTCTGCCAATACCCCTTTCTTTTTAGGATTTTGAAGTAAGGTTTTATTAAAACAAGGGTGTAAATGAAGGAAGTGATGATAGAATCGAGCGATTCCACCCCTTATAATCACTCGATTGACGAAAGCTCACTGCTTATAATTCTAATACTAAATACTAAACCTTGACTAGTTCCACGGTAGAGCTTAAATGGTTTGGATTTCACTGAGTTTGTAAAAATTGCAGCAGTAGGAGACAATTAATAAAGTTAGGGCCAACATTACATTTCTCTAATACATTAAATAAATAGTTCCATTCTACTCTATCAAGAGCTTTCCCAGAATCTAAGGAAATAATACATTAGGAAGGGGAAACAGTATGAGTTTCACAGTTTTCAACACAATCCACAACACCTCCAACCTTCGTATTTATCTGCAAACGTTTCGACCCATCTTTCTACTTCTTGAGTTGCAAAATGGCAGAGACAAGTGTGAAGTGTTGCACATTTGGAGGACTAACCATGGTAGGACATCCCACTGGGCTTGGCTGGCTGCAGGGTCTTTATTCTGGACAGCTGGCTGACGGCAGCTTCATTCTCCCTTCACTCTGTCAAAACCTTCCAATATTCAAAATGTCTCTATGAGATCCCCTCTCATTCTCTGATACTCCAATGAATACAACCCAAGGGCTGCCAAACGTTCCCCATACGCCAGCCCCTGCATTCCAGGAATCATCCTAGTAAATCTCCTCTGCACCTTCTCCAATAACATCACATCCTTTCTAAGTTAGGGGGGCCCAAAACTCCACACAGTTACTCTACATGGGGTCTCCCCCATTGCCCCATAGAGTCTCATTAACACCTCTCATACACTACTCCTCTTGAAATGAATGCTGGCATAGCCTTCTTCACCACCCATCCCACCTGGGCGTTAACTTTTAGATTTCTCTACTCAAGGACTCCCAGGTATCTTTGCACCTCCGAGGATTGAATTTTCTCCCCATCCAAATAGTTCTCTGCCTGTTTATTTACATGGCCAAAATGTAGAACCGAACACTTCTCAACATTGTACTTCATCTGCCATCTTTTTGCCCAGTCTCCCAATCCATCTATATCATTCTGCAATTTTACAGTTTCTTCAACACTTCCTGCTCCACCACCTGTCTTAGTGTCATCTGCAAATTTGGCCACAAAGTCATTCATTCCACAGTCCAAATCATTAATATAAATTGTAAACAGCAGTGGCCCTGAGACCGACCCAGGCAGAATACCACTTGTTATAGGCAGTGATCCTGAATGGGATCCCTTAATCTCAACTCTTTGCTTTCTGCCTATCAGCCACTAATCTGTCCAGTCTAATATCGTCCATGTAATTCCATGGGCCTTCATCTTATTTAGCAGCCTGATATGCTGCACCATATCGAAAGCCTTTTGAAAATCCAAATATAAAACATCCATGGCCTCCCCTTTGTCTATCCTACTTGAGATTTCTTCAGAAAAAACTCTAATGGGTTGGTCAGGCAGGATCTACCCTTTAAAAAAACTATGCTGACTTGCACCTATCCTGTCGTGCATCTCCAGGTATTTCATACCCTCATCCCTGAGGATCGACTTCAATATCTTCCCTACTACTGACGTCAGATATATAGGTCTATAGTTTCCTTTTTTCTGTTTCCCAGCTTTCACTGCTGGTGTATCCATTATGTTGGGCCCAAAATACCTTTAGGACCATCGGGGTCACCAATGTAGTGAATAACGAGATTGGTAGTTGACAGGTTCATTCCAAAATGCTGATGTCTCGCCTCAACTTCCTTCCCTTCACTTTGCACAGATGTCCTCTGGCGTTTTCTACACCTGCTGTGAGATGAAGCTGCTGGCTGTCTATCGTATCTGTGTCTCTCAAGATTTGGGGGAATAGATTTAAGACAGAGATGAGGATAGTGCTGTTTCTCCCAGAGAGTAGTATCTCTGTGAAATGTCCTGCCTGAGGAAGCAGAATAGGTTGTCTCATTGCATGCATTTAAGACACAGATGGATTGATTTTTGAAGACTAGGAAAATTAAAGTTTATGTGGAACAGGTGGGTAAATGGAGCTGAGTCCATTTCCACGAGGGGTGATTTGATAGAGGTGTTTACAGTTATGAGGGGGATAAACAAAATAGTGTGTCGCGGGCCCTGCATGAGGGAGATCTTCTTCACTCAAAGACTGGTGGGAGCGTGGAACGAGCTGCCAGCTGAGGTGGTAGACGGGGGCTTAATTTTAACATTTATGGGAAACTTGGACGGGTACATGGAGGGGAGAAGTACAGACTGAGTGTAGGTCAATGGGGGTGAAGCAAGTTCCGCACAGACTGAAGGGACCGAAGTGGCCTGTTTCTGTGCTGTAATTGATCTACGGTTCTATGATCTCATAGAATAGTGGAGTAGGCTCGATGGGCCAGGTGGATGACCCCTGCTCTGAACGTTTTATGAGCCACTTGGATGAATTGACCTACTTGCACATTTTAATGTATCTTTTCTCAGAGAATTTATCTATTTCCCTCTTAAATACTGTGACTTAATCATTTTTGATACTCACAAGTTAATTGCTCCAATCAAGATGTCAGGACCATTGTAAAACTAATAAGCAGAATCATTTTTAAATATTAGGAAAATGAAGCAAAATGCTTGAATACATTGTCCAAGTCCCAGGATGTCAGTACTTTCTCCAGTCACCCATGGACATTTAATGAAGCACCATAATTAAAATCCAGCTCATCCCAATTTAATGCCATCTCATCACTGATTTGGTGCAGCAGTTCATGCCATAATTTTTATTATATCTGATGAAATAGCTGGCTCATCGAGATCTCATCCCTGCAGATTCCAAGGGCTGAATATAATTAGGAAGAAGAGTGGTGGACTGTATCAGATCAAATGCGGGGTAACTACAGGAGATGGGCTGGTCAGTGAGCCCAGTGACAGGAGCCTCAAACTGGTCGTACACTGATCCATATATTCCTAAAAAAGTGTGCTAAACCCCCCCCACCCCACCCATAACTCTCTACCTTTCCTCTAGCCACATGCCTAAGAGTCTCTTAAACACCCCTAAACAGCCTCCATCTCCATCCCTCGCAAGGCATCCAGGCCCCCACAACTCTGTGTAAGGAACTTACTCCTGATGTTTCCCTTAAACTTCTCTCCCCTAACTTTGCGCATATTTCCTCTACTGTTTGCTTTACCTGTCCTGGGGAGCAGGTATGGGCTGTCCCGTCCCTCGGATGGTAGTGACACTAGTGGCCCCGGTATTCCAGCCCATTGTGCATGTGCCAGCTGCACTAGTGCATGCGCGCAAGAAGAAACACGGCCTTGCATGGCCTACAGACTCCAGGACACCACATTTATCATGGTAAGTACCCATTTTATGCCCCCCTCCCCACTGAGTTTTCGAGCATCAGGTTGTTCCCCAAATGCCCCCCCCCCACCCCCGCTAAGAATTGTTCTGGTGCCGAACCTATCTAATCTTTCTACACTCTGAAGAGAAAAGTCCCAGCTCTGTTTACGTTGCCTGATAAGACTTGTTTTCCAATCCAGGTAACATCCTGGTAAATCTCTTCTGCAACCTCTCCATAATGTCCACATCCTTCCTATCATAAGGCAACCAGAACCGAACATAATACTCTAAGTGTGCTCTTACCAGAGTTGCAACATGACCTCTCTACTCCTGAACTCAATCCCCCTGTTAATGAACCCAGCATCCCATAGGACTTCTTAATGATCCCATCAATCTGCGTGGTGACCTTGAAGGATGTATGTATAGATTTCGATCCCAAGGTCCCTCTGTTCATCTACACACTTAAATAACCAATCTTAACCCTGTACTCAGCCTTCTGGTTTTTCCTTCCAAAATGCATCACCTCACACTCATCCAGATTGAACTCCATCTGCCCATCTCTGCATCCTGTCTATATCCATTTGTAACCTTCAACAACCTTCAGCTCCATCTACAACTCCTCCAACCTTCGTATCATCTGAAAACTTACTGACCCATCCTTCCACCTCTTCATCTAGGTCATTAAAAAAATCATAAAGAGCAGGGGTCCCAGAGCAGATCCCTGTAGCACTCCACCAGTCACCAAACTCCAGGCAGGATACTTTTCTTCCATGACTACTCTCTGTTTTCTTCCTGCAGCCAATTTTTTAATCTATACAGCCAAAGTTCCACTGATCTCCTGCCTCATGACTTTCTGGATGAGCCTCGTGTGGAACCTGTCTTGCTAAAATCCATGTAGATTACATCTACTGCCCGACTCTCATCAATTTCATTACCTCCTCAAAAAGCTCATTAGGCTCGTGAGGCGTGACTTTCCCTTCACAGAGCCATGTTGACTATCCTGGAGTAGACGGAACTTCTCCAATGCTCATAGATCCTATCTTTAAGAATCTTTGCTATTAGTTTACACCCCACTGACATAAAACTCACCGGTCTAGAATTCTCAGGATTCTCCCTATTAACTTTTTTAAACATTTCCCATTTCCAATTCTCCGGCACCTCCCCTGTGGCCAAAAGGGACTCAAAGATCATGGCTACTGTCCCAGCTGTTTCTTCTCTCACTTCCCACAGCAGCCTGGGGTAAATCGCATCTAGGCCCATGGAATATTGATGTTTTTAAAATTTCTTCCTTAATCTCCACATTGTCCAGCACACAAGCCTAATCTATTCTGACCTCACCCTGATCAAGGTCCTTTTCCCTTGTGAATACTGAAGCAAGGTATTAATTTAGGACATCCCCAATCTCCTCTGGCTCCAGGTACATGTTACCTCCTTTATCCTGTTGCAGCCCCATCTTCATTCTCATCATCCTTCTTCACATATGCATTGAACAACTTCATCCTACAGGCCAAGGCCTTCTCATACCCCCTTCAAGCTCTCCTGAGTTCTTTCTCAAGCTCCTTCCTGTCTACCATATACTTCTCATGAGCCCTTCCTGTTTCCTGCTTCCTCTATCTAATGTGTGCTTCCTTCTTCCTCTTGACTAGTTGCCTGAGCTGTTTCATCAGCCGTGGTTCCCTTTTCCTTCCATCTTTTCCATGTCCCAATAGGGCAAACCTATCTTGAACCCTGCACAAGTGGTCCCTAAACTCCCTCCACATTAGTTCTGTGCTTTCACCCTTTAACATCTGTTTCCAATTTACGCTCGCTAGTTCCTGCCTCATCATTTAGTAATTAGCCCTTCGCCGATTAAGCAATTTCCCATTTTGTCCGTTTCTATCCTATTCTGAGGCTATGCTGAAGCTAAGGAAGCTGTGGTCACGCTCACCAAAATGCTCCCCCACCGAGAGGACCACAACCTGATCAGGTTCATTACCCAGAACCAGATCCAGTATGGCCTTTCCTTTCAACGGCTGCCCACAGATTGTGCCAGGAATTCCATTTATCCCTTTTACAGTCATTAATTGCCATTCAATATAAGGGAAGTTCAAATCACCCATACCGACATTCCTGTATTTCCCGCAACATTCCATAATCTGCCTGCTTACCTGCTCCTCAAGGGCTAATTGGGGGCCTATAAATTACTCCCAGCACAGTGATAGCTCTTTTCCTATTTCTGACTTCCACCCACACCGACTCTATCTCCCTTTCTATAGCCGTGATACTATCCCTGACCAGTAATGCTATTCCCCACCGCCCCCGCCCCCCACCCCCTCTCATACCTCCCATCCCATATATTTTAAAACACCTAAATCCCGGTACCTGCATCAGTCAATCCTGCTCTTCTTCCAGCCAAGTTTCAGTAACAGCCACAACATCGTAGTTCCACATATTGATCCATGATCTAAGTTCATCCTCTTTATTCCTAATACTCCTAGCATTGACATAGATACAGTTCAACCCCTCTAACTGGCTAACTTTATTTTCTGTCTCCTGCCTGTCCTTCCTCACCAACTCAAAACACACATATCACACTTTTGTCCTTCTACCCTAATCTCTATTATCATATTCTGATTCCCATTCCCTAGTAAACTAATTTAAACTCTCCCCAACAGATCTAGCAATCCCACCAAACTCACCATGATCTATTCTCCTCTCATTCCAAACTTGCTGGGATATATTTTCCACTCCCTCCAAACTCACCTCTCATCCCCCTCTAGTTCAGGTGCAGCCTGTCCTTTTTGTTCAGGTCAGACCTTCCCCAGAAGAGATCCCACTGATCCCTTACCCCTTGTACCAACTTTTCAGCCACCCATCCATCTGCCACACTTTCTGTTCCTACCCTCTCTGGTGTGTGGCACAGGCAGCAATGGTGAGGTTACCACCGTTGAGGCCCTGCGTTTTAACTTCTTTCCTAACTCCCTATATTCCCTCTTCAGGACCTCAACCACAATCCTATCTATGTCATTGGTCCGCACGTGGACCACAACATCCAACTGCTCCCCCTTCCCCTCCCCCTCCAGAATGTTATGAACTCAATCAGAGACATTCCTGACTCCCTGGGAGGCAGCATACTATCCGGGACCCTCAATCTCACTCATCTCACTTCCTATCTGCTCTCCTCACCAATGAGTATCCAATTACCTCCTTTCCCCCCCCCCCTTCCCTTTTGAGATGAGGGGCTAGCCTTTGCACCCGAGCTGTGACCACTAAGGCTTGTCCCTGATAGATCACGCACCTCCACAACCCACCCCAGCGAACAGTATCTAAAACAGTATATTTGATGAGGGGAACAGACACAGATGTGCTCTGTACTGTCTGCCAATTCCCCTTCCTTCTCCTAACAATCACCCAGTTACCAGTCTCCTGACATTTAGGAGTGACTGTCCCCCTGATGGTCCTCTCTAACACTGCCTCCGTCTCCCATATTATCCAGAGTTCATCATGCCCCAGCTTCAGATCCCATGCTCAGTGTCTCAGGAGCAAGTGGGGAATAGATCCTGGTGAGTTTGGAGGGAGTGGAGAATAGATCCGGGTAAGTTTGAAGGTAGTGGAAAATAGATCCTGGTGAGTTTAGAGCGAGGGGAGAATAGATCCTGGTGAGTTTGGAGGGAGTGGAGAATAGATCCGGGTAAGTTTGAAGGGAGTGGAGAATAGATCCTGGTGAGTTTAGAGCGAGGGGAGAATAGATCTTGGTGAGTTTGGAGGGAGTGGAGAATAGATCCGGGTAAGTTTGAAGGGAGTGGAGAATAGATCCTGGTGAGTTTAGAGCGAGGGGAGAATAGGTCCTGGTGAGTTTGAAGGGAGTGGGGAATAAATCCTGTTGAGTTTGGAGTGAGAGGTGAATAGATCCTGTTGAGTTTGGAGTGAGAGGTGAATAGATCCTGTTGAGTTTTACGTGAGTGGGAATAGATTCTGGTGTGTTTGGATGGAGAGGAGAATAGATCCCAGTGAGTTAGGAGGGAGTGGGGAATTGATTCCGGTGAGTTTGGTTGGAGAGGAGAATAGATCCCAGTGAGTTTGGAGCAAGAGGAGAATAGATGCCGGTGAGTTTGGAGGGAATGGGGAATAGATCCCGGTGAGTTTGGAGCAAGAGGCGAATAGATCATTGTGAGTTTCGAGGGAGTTGGGAATAGATTTCGGTGAGTTTGGTGAGAAAGGATAATAGATCCCAGTGAGTTTTGAGTGAGAGGAGAATAGATCCCGGTGAGTTTGGAGGGAGTGGAGAATAGATCCTTGTGAGGTTGGAGGGAGTGGAAAATATATCCCAGCAAGTTTGGAATGAGAGGTGAATAGATCATGGTGAGTTTGGTGGGATTGGGGTATAGGTTCCGGTGAGTTTGGAATGAGAGCAGATTAGATCCTGGTGAGTTTGGAGGGAGAGGAGATTAGATCCTTGTGAATTTGAAGTGAGTGGAGAATAGATCCTGGTGAGTTTGGAATGAGATGAGAATAGATCCCAGTGAGTTTGGAGCGAGTGGGAATAGATTCAGGTGAGTTTGGAGTGAAAGGAGAATGGAACGCAGTGAGTTTGGAGGGAGTGGGTTATAGATTTTGGTGAGTTTGTTGGGAGAGGATAATAGATCCCAATGAGTTTGGAGTGAGAGGACAATAGATCCTGGTGAGTTTGGAGGGAGTGGGGAATAGATCCTGGTGAGTTTGGATTGAGAGGGGAATAGATCCTGGTGAGTTTGAAGGGAGTGGGGAATAGACCCCGATGTGTTTCAAGTTAGTGGAGAATAGATCCTGGTGAGTTTGGATCACGAGGAGAATAGATCCTGGTGAGTTTGAAGGGAGTGGGGAATAGATCCTGGTGAGTTTGAAGGGAGTGGGGAATAGATTCTGGTGGGTTTGGTGGGATAGGAGAATACACCACTTGAGTTTGTAGGGAGTGGGGAATAGATCCTGGTGAGTTTGAAGTGAGAGGAGAATAGATTCTGGTGAGTTTGAACACAGTAGGTAAAGGATCCTGATGAGTTTGGAGGGAGTGGGGAATAGATCCTGGTGAGTTTGGAGGGAGTGGAAAATATATCCCAGCAAGTTTGGAATGAGAGGTAAATAGATCATGGTGAGTTTGTTGGGATTGGGGTATAGATTCCGGTGAGTTTGGAATGAGAGGAGATTAGATCCTGGTGAGTTTGGAGGGATTGGGAAATAGATCCTGGTGAATTTTGCATGAGAGGAGAATAGATCTCGATGAGTTTTAAGGGAGAGAGGATAGATCCCAGTGAGTTTCAATTTATTAAAATAGTTGAAATTGGCAAGCTCTCTGAATTGGAGTTCCTGTCTAATTTTCTAATTTCCACTGTTCCTAACCCTAATCCCCACTCTGGTCTTACACAAGGCCCTTAGTCCTGATCTTTACCTCATATGCCATACACATCCCAAACCCTCTATTGATATCTCCAGATAACGAGTGAGGGAAGGTGTTGAACGGACATGAACTTTGGAACAATCAGATGCCAGATTATGGGAGCTTTGCTGCATCATCTGCCACTAACGTTGATGAATCAAATCCAGACACACAGTGACTGTCCTACCCTGTCCCCATCCCAAGTCTTGCACATGGAATGTTGACCTTGAGGTGTCCCAAAATGACCCATAGAACTATAGCAGCTCAACTAGATCATAGGAAAAACTCTCCTCACCATTGAGTAATTCTAAATGGAACACTGCCATAAGAGAGCAGCTGCAATCCTCAAAGGACCCAGATCACCCGGCACATACTCTGTTCTCGCTGCTGCCATCAACGAGTTGGTAGTGATACCACAAGACTTGTACCACCAGGTTCAGGAACTACCGCTACCCCTCCACCATCAGACTCCTCAACGACAAACTCAATCAGGGCCTCACATAAGCACTCTTGCTTTGCATGTCATTCATTACAGTGTGCCGGACCACCACCATGGAGATCGAGCCGGGACAGAGCCAGCGTGCATAACAGCAGCATAACACAATGTAACACATCCCTTGACACAGCGAACTGGCGCAGTTGAAAGCTTGAACAGTTCAAGACAAGCAGTCCTAAAATGGCGCTGGCCAAGCTGCCCAGCTAACAGATCCATAACAGTCTGGGGAAGAAGGGTATTCAGATGCAAGAATGTTCCCGTCCGCTATTGTTATTCATGCAGCTGATGTCGGCCAATCAAACAAACGGTGGGAACTCCAACTGTAGGAAAAGAGCCCTTTCCAGCCTCAATAAATCTTAGAACTTAACTTCCCACACTGCGAGTGTGTGTGTTTCTTTGTCGCAGTCGGCTACACCAGAATATTTATTTTTCTGCATTTGCGCAGTCAGTTTGTTTACATTTATTTTTTCCATCTACATTTCTCTCTTTAAAAGACATATCTTTTTCTTGAGTACAGTTTACATAACCAAAAAGTAGCCCACAGGCAAAACCAATCTCAAGGTTGAATATGAACTCATGTCAATAATTTGAACTTCAACTTGACCAAGTCAGGGAGATCAGCAGAGATAAAGGGAACAATCCAAATAAAAGCAAGTTGGTGAACAAAGTGTATGGGGTGCTGGCCTTCCTTCGTTGGGGAACTGAGTTCAAGAGCTGTTCAATAAAATTCTGTTTCCACCAGCCTTGGAATATTGAGTTCAGTTCTGGTCACCTCATTAAAGGAAAGATGTGGAAGCTTTAGAAATGGGGCAGAGGAGATTGAACAGAATGGTGTCTAGATTGGAGAACATGTCTTATGAAGAAAGGGTAAGTGTGTAGATGACACTTATTCTAATTTATCATAATTTCCAAGTATCATCTTCCAAAGCATAGGCTGAGATATCCCAAATTTAATCCCAACAAATCAAACTCTGCGGCTGTTACTTTATGTGATTTTAATTCGTTGATAGAGCAAACAAACATCTTGCATTGCTTCGCAACCAGACTTTCATAGCTGTGAATAACAAAACATTTGCTGTATAATGATACAAAGATATAGAGAGGAATAAAAGCTTTTAAAGAGATAAAAAATCTTAAAGAGATACAAAAACTCGAAGAAAAATTTCTCAAGCTCACGCTTCCTTCACATGTTGTCGAATAATGAGCAAGTCGTTAGTCTGGTTGGATATTACAACATATTACCTCATAGTCCCTATGGTAACACTACCAAGAAATAGTTCTCTTAAAGAGACAGGCACCCAATTAACTAAGAATCAAAAACACAAGGTTTTAACCTTTTCAGAGTGAGCTAGGAAGTAATGGAGCATGAGAGGTTAATGAGAGCCATGGATAGGACAGACAGCCCCATCTTTTACCCAGGACAACAGTGGCCAATACCAGATGACACCTGTTTAAGGTGGGTGGAGATAAGTTTAGGGGAGATGTCAGAGGGGAGCTTTTAAACACAAGGAGGTGGGTTTCTGGAATACGTCGTCGGGGCAGGTGGTGGAGGCTGGTACAATTGGGGCATTTAAATTACTTTTAGGTAGGCACATGGATGTAAGAAAAATAGAAGGTTATGGATGTGAGGTATTGTTGTGGAAAGGATTTACATAAGATGGCACAACATGATGGGCTGAAGGGCCTGTATTGGGCTGTATCTCTACCTGCCATGACTAGATTGGCAAGTGGTAGATTAATATCCCCTGTGTGTTGGATCCCTTAAATACCAAGAAATCCAAGCAGACAGCTGTGACCTTCAGATCCTGCTGGCTAAGGCCCTCCTCCCAGTCTATAGCCCTGCTATCTTCAGAGATCATCTGGGTGATGTTCACCATGCAGCAAACAACAGGGACTCAGAGCCTGGACAAAGCTACATGAGTGGAAATCATGTTGTTACTGAGTTTTTTTCCTTCTGTCTGCTTGCCCATCTGAAGTAGGAAGCTTCAAAGCACAGCAACCATCAAGCATTCAGCAACACACAGGGAGTCAGGCCAATCCATCGATGGGATATTTTCTATAAATATGCCCTGCCTTACCTTTGGGTTGAACCAGTGCTTCATCGAGCTCTTGCTCTCCACTACACAAGTTCACCTTGACCCGAAACCACAAAGCTTCAAGTGGCACAAAGTCATGATAAACCAATATGTTGTCTGCCTTTGCTTGGGCAGACTAGAATTGATGTTGGGGCCAGGGCGGAGGCTTTGGGTTGTCAGAAAGGTGGCATCATGGAGCACAGTCTCTGCCTCAGAGAGCAGGGCCTGCTCATTTTTACCCTCTCTTGGTCTAACTGTGGTGAACTATCGATGTAACGTTGAAGAAGCTGTCTCTTCATTCTTTCCATCCCTCCCTTGCTCTGCGCACTCAGGCATTCATTTATCCAATTCTGATGACGGGAAATGTTCATTCCAGTTTTCTCTCCACCACTACGGCCTGACCTGCTGAGTAATTCTGTATTCTTTGGTCTTTCATCTTTGATTGATCACGCGGAACATTGATCCCCAGTTTCATTTTAAATGTGAATAGCATCAAAAAAATGCAATCTGGAGACTTACTGACTTCAGTATCCCAGTGCTCTGCTCTTGAGATACAATCCTGTTCTGGCAAATCTGTCCGTCTATTTACTCAAGTTCAAGTTTATTTGTCATCCGATTGTATCAGTGCAACCCTATGAAACTGTGCAGACACACAGTAGGTTGTGTAGATTGGGGAGTGTCGTGTGGCCTCTCCACCTGGAACCTGATGGGAATGCAGATTGTGGAGGGTCACGTGACCTCTCCCCATCTAGAACCTGCCAATCGCGGTTGGACCCTGCCCACCCACTAGTGCACACCTGACCGTTGGCCCCTTTTATCACTTCCTGATTACCTGGGCCAGACTCCCCAGCTTCACTGCACTTTAAAAGCCCACCACGTGCAACAGACCATCCTCTCTGCTCCTTGGGGTCCCAACTGCGAATGCTGCCTTACACCAGGTACTGAACTATGGATATCGCTGGAGGAATCGTTGGTAAAGTGTGCGCTACACTGAGAGGGGGACCGTAATTGTGTGGGAGTACTTAGCACTGATCCCCCGTTGAAACAGGGAACCAGGAGTAGGTGTTGAGGTCCTAGCAAGAGTGTGGTAGTATCTGAATATTATTGAACAATATTATTGTGGAGAGAGTAAGCATCCACTGGTATCGGAGATCACTGTATTCGGTATCTGATTACATTGTTTAAGGTGCCCAGTGTTGTTTTGTGTTTATACCCTGCTATTAATTCCCCGTGTGTGCAATAAAGATCATCCTTTGTTTAGCCTGCGCCTGTGAACCCACTGAACCCGATTTGATCATACGTAACATGCGTATCGTACCTACCGACAAGTGCAGTACATATATGCATCTGTCGTAGGAACATTTAGGGGAGACGTCAGAGGGAATATTTTTTACACAGAGTGGTGGGTGGGAGTAATGCATTGCCGGGGTTGGATATGGAGGTTGGTGCAATAGCGACTTTCAAAAGGCTCATAGATTGGAATATCGGTGTAAGAAAATAAAGATTTGAGGTAAGGAAGGGTTGGATTTTAGTGGTGTAGGTTTACATAGGTCAGCCCAATAGTGTGGGCCAAAGAGCTTGTACTGTGCTCTAATTTAGGCATACGGCACAGTATCAGGCCCTTTCAGCCCACAAGCCAGTGCCGCCCGATTGACCATGGTACATTTCGAAAGGTGGGAGGAAACCAGAGCCCCCAAGGGAAGCCCACTCAGTCAAGGGGAGAACATACAAACTCCTTACAGACACTAAGAGATTTGAACCCCTGTCCCGATCGCTGGCGCTGTAACTGCTACACTAACCGCGCTGCTCCACATAATCCAACAGCATCATTTTTTTGTCTTCTCCCATCTCCAATTACTCTCCCTCTGCCTCCTCCCACAATTCTACTGCCACTCAACTGCACAACAGCGGCAACTTACAGCAACCAATTAACCTCCCAACAGGCGCACAATGGGACAACCAACTCGGCCGCAAGGTTGAACATGCAGACTCCACATAGACAGCACGAGAGGTCAGGATCAAACCCAGATCACCAGAGTTGTGTGGTAGCAGCTGCACCATCCTGGATGTTAATAACTTGGTATGGATTAATATTACCAAAATATATATATTTTTAATTGACTTATTGACGGCTGAGAACATTACACAAACTTTCCTCCCCTCTGTGGACTCTATCTACCTCTCCAACTGCTTGGGAAAGGTAGCCAGCACACTGAAGGACCTATCCCGCCCCAGATACACACTCTTCTCCCTCCCCCCATCGGGGAGAAAGCTGAAGAGTGTGAACTTGCACGTCAACAGTTTCTACCCTACAGCCCTCAGGGTCCTGAATGAACCCCACTCTCCTACTGCCTTTGCTTCACTCTAATTTCACTGTAATTCTACACTCCTCTTCTTCTACTTTATGCAGCTGTGACTTAACCTGGTAGGCTGATCGCAAGAAACCTCACAGTGCTCAGTGACAAATACATTTAAAACTCATTTTTAGGTCAGATTGAAGACTTGCAAATCTTCTGAGTTGCCGATTGGAACAGGGATGCAAATTTATCAAGGCAAAAGAGCATCTTCTGCAAACTATTGGAAGCCAGCAAGATTTCATGCAACTGAAAACTGTCACACATGAGGTAACCTGTGGGCAAGATTCTTCAACTAAGCGAAATTATGATAGGAAACTGTCCACGTGAATTGACAAGTGGAAGGAGCTGCTTGCCCAGTCTCCCCTGGATAAATGATACAAATTAGGTGGACAGTGAATGGCCTATCTGCAGGCTTAATTTGGAATTTCATAAACATCCTGACACAGTTGCAGGCGAAACATTTCTCAGTTAAAGAGAAAAAGCACACGAAGAACACACAGGTGGCGGGCGGACTGTCGGTGACTCGAGGCGAGGAAACCACTCAGGCAGCGGGATGCTGGCAACTTGCAGTGGAAGGGCTCGTAAGGCCTGGAAACTATTGCGAGGCTGGCTGAAAGGGCAGCAGGTATCGGATCTGGGAAGCAAGAGGGCGCCGGGGTGGGAGGGGCTCCTGAGGGGTCTTGGGCACTGGGGGCTTCCCAATGGTGTTGGTGGTTCAGGCCTTAAGCTTGGGGTCACCGAAGGTTTGGACTGAAGCCTGTGCAGCTGCAGAGCGTATGGGAGCGCCGGAGACGAATCCACGGACGCTCAGACTGGAAGAGGCGCTGGACAATTTCCATTGATGGTGAATCTTTATCTGCCTTACGCTAGATTGAATGCAATTTTGTGTTTAAATCTGTTTTATTACATGACAATTAAAGCATCTTGAATTTTGAATGTTGAACCAAATGGAGAAACACAAAACATTGATTGAAAAAGCAGGAAAATGGTGCAAATTCATGAGGTGCAACCTCAGACGAGATTGGGGGGAAGGGGAGGTGTTGAGGGAAGCCTACACAGGGGTCAATGTCAGCAGCCGGTGCTATATTTCATCTGTATTAATGACTTGGATATTGAAAACAAATGAAGGCTTGTCAAAAGTTGTAATTACCATTAAACCAGAGAGAGGTTGCACAGGAAGTACAAGATTCGAAAATTGACTGAGATTGATTGCTTTCAGCAGAAAGCAACTCATTTGGTACAAATGGTGAGTCCTGGACTTGTGACTCAAGAAAAGATCATGTTTTGCTTGCCGTAAAGGCACACAATAGGACACTACTAGCCTGGCAACCCCACCAATAGGAGAAAGAGGTGCAGAAGAGAGTCCCTTCAGAGTCACCAAGAGTCCGTGGTTTGCCTCTTACGCTCCAGTGATCTCTGCAGCCTTACGGGCCTCCTGTCTGTCCAAGAGGTCAACCTCAGTTCCCGGATCCAAACTGTCAATGCATTCAGGAACAGCACAGCTCGGAAACGGGCCCTTCACTCCATCTAGTCTGTGCTGTATTATTTTTGTGCCTAGTCCCAATGACTTGTCCCACAGCCCTCCATCCCCCTCCCATCCGTGCATCTCTCCAAGATTTTCTCGAAATTGAGACAGCATTCATCACTTCAGCTGGCAGCTGCTACTGCACTCTCCTTGCACGCCCTTCTTGCCGTCAGCCCCCTCACTAATTCCGGTTCCGATACCTGGTTCCCACCAGCCAGTCCTTCAGCTGCTGAGCACCTTGGTAACCTTCCAAGGCTCTCCATCTCACTGGTGAAAGAGGGAGGATATCCTCCTGCTCTGGTGCCCTGCGCCAGTTCTCTGATATCCCAGATGCTGCAACACCTGGAGGTCGCTGTCCAGCATGGGTAGTGCCATCGGACGCATGCAATTTCAAAGATGTGGAGAAAGAACCCAATCTGGAACCGGTTGCTTAGAGCCTGTCCACATTATGGTCATGCAGTAGGACCCCAAAGATGAGCACAGGGTCTCCACTCTCTGCTCTCTCAGCCTTGCCATTAGAGCACCTCTGGGAACCCCACCATTTATTTCTACATTTTTCTACGAGGATTTATCCACCCCCTTTTTTGTCGGTTGGAAATTTTTTAAAAAATACAGAAAAAGCTGGAAACACTCAACGGGTTCGACTGAATTAGTGGAACAAGAGACAGAGTTAACAGTTCAGGCCTGCGTGAACTTGGCACCCAAGGGCAGCAGAGACCTAGCGTCAGTCCTGGCCTCCAGTGCTATCTGTGTGGAGTTTACCTGGTTTCCCTGTGACCATGTGGGTTTCTTACCGGTGCTCCAGTTTTGTCCCACATCCCAAGGACGACGGGTATGTCGATTGGATGCTGCAAATTCTCCCTGGTGCGCAGATGAATGGGAGAATCGAGGAGCTGCCTATTCCAATTCAGAGCCAGAAACATGACCAATGTCTCCATTTCTCCTCATGTCGCCTGAACAGTTGAATGCCTTCAGCATTTTTTTCTCAATGCTATTACAGCTACAGTGACCCGAGTTCGAATCTGGTGCTGTCTGTAAGAAGTTTGTATGTTCTTCCTGTGTCTGCGTAGGTTTCATCCGGGGGCCTCCGGTTCCCTTCCACCCTTCAAAAACATACCGGTGTTTAATTTAATTAGAATATTTGGGCAACATGTGTGTGTAGGCCAGAAAGGCTTATTGCCTTGTTGTACGTCTAAATTTAAAATTCATTTTAATTTCCGATTTCTAGCAAACAAAGTACTTCAGAGTTTTCAGGTGGGAGGAAAGCATTTTAATGGAGGTTTTAGGGGGAATTTCATCACTCAGAGAGTGGTGGGAATGAATGGTTAATGCAGATTCAAGTTTGACATTTAAGAAAAAATTAAATGGATGCATTAACGGGAAAGGTTCGGATATGGACTAGGTGCAGATTAGTGGAATGAGGCAGAAAAATAGTTTGGCACAGACTGGAATGGTCAAAGAGCCTGTTTCTGTGATATAATGTTCTCTAGTTTTATGGCTCTATGTAAGTGTGAACATTGTTGGCTGAAGGACAGAACATCTTTATGTCTCTCTGACACCAAAGAGTAGGGAAGAATATTCGAGGTACACAAGAGACACTGGAATCTGGAGCAGGAAAGCATGATTGACGTTATCAGGAAAAAATAAAGAATGTTTGACATAATCGAGGCTGAGGAAAGGTAGCATGGGGACAGGTGGGAGGGATGGAAGAGGAATGTCACGTGGGATTGGTGAACCAGGTGCATGATGGGCAGAGGCAGTAGATGGCAGATGCCAGACAAAGAGGGAGAGAGGCAAGAGAAAGGTGGCACAACTAGAGCAGCGGTTAGCGGGATACTATTACAACACCAGCGACCTGGGTTGGAATCCCACACTGTCTGTAAGGAGTTTGTGTGTTCAACCTGTGATCTGTGTGGATTTTCCATGAGTGCTCCAGTTTCCTCCCACCCTCCATAACGTACGATGTTTACAGGCTAAAATGGTTGTAAATGGGTGGCATGGGGTTTCATCTGCTTCTACCATGGTGTAAAATAAATTTTAAAAGCTACCCATGCAGAATTCTTCCCAGCATTCCCTGCTCCACCTTCCCTGCCACTCTACAGGGCAATCAAAGCTATTCGATAACATGCAAGTCATAGCTCTAATATGAATGGGGACCTTTGGTCCTGTTATGAACTGGTCCATGAGAAACAACAGCCACTCAACATCGAATAGAGTAGCCTCATCCTTCCCAGTCAAACTGATACGATTTGACAGTAGACACACTATTGGGACCTTATTCAACTAGGTCCAATCAGTGTTATTTCCAAATGAAAATGTTACTAAGGATATGACACACCACAAATTGCCTGAGGATGGAAGGTAGACAAGAGAACAAATTTTCTTTGATAATGAAATCTGCAGCTTTAACATTTGAGCTGGCACATTCAGTTGGAAATTCCTTCTCCCCAAAATTTACTAGAAATCTGAAAATTTACCTCGAAGAGAACTGTTCAGGCCAATGGTCAGAGATCAGCTTGATGGAGCTGTTAGGGTTAGGGGTGAAGTAAATGTACCCTTAACCAACAAGGGTCTTATTGAAATGTTGAACAAATATGTATGTGTGTTCAAAGTCCATCTCTTGGTTTTTGTTAATGATACCATTGGCAAAGCGGTTAGCGCCACACCTTTACAGCGCCAGCATACCTGGGGTGTAGGTTAATGGGGTGTAAATTGGGCAGCACGGATTCGTGGGCCGTGAAGGCCTGTTACCGTCCTGTATGTCTAAATTTCAATAGAATATTTTCCAGGATAGAAGAATTGAAAACTAGAGGGAATAGGTTTCTTTTTCAATATTTTTATTAACAGTGAAATTTCACATCCAAAATTACAGAGTGCATTTCAAAAGTCAAAAGGATACATTACACTTGAATCATTTAATTTCATCCAAGGTTCCCCACATTTTAATCCAGCAAATTATATTGTATTGATATTTTATTTTTTTTATATAAAAAAGGAAAATCTAAACCTAAGACCAAGACAGAAGCTGTTTGGCCAAGAAATGGAAGACAGAATTCTTATCACAATGATAAATTACCTCATTAGTTTACAGTTCTACTTTCATAACAAATCAAAGATTACGAAACTAACTCAAAAAAGGTCTACACAGTGTTTGAAGATTTAAATTCAAATCGGAAATTGAACGTCTCATCTTCAGTAAATTAAACATGACATGATGTCACGTAGCCATTGAGCGTGATTAAGCAGGGTAATGTCCCTCCATCTGAGCAACACTGCCCATCTAGCCATAAGAGTAATAAAAGCTAAAACATGTAGCTCAGATGCTGTTAAAGCTATGTCACTCTGTCCAACAATACCACATAAAGCAGTTAATGGATTTGGTTTAAAATTAACTTTAAAAAGTGCAGAGAAAGTTTGAAATATTTTGTTCCAATATTTCTTCCGACTCTGACATGTCCAGAACATCTGAATTAATGATGCATTGTAGTGGCAGCTAACACTACAATTGAAAGAACACATGACCGGAATGGTTGATCTCCGTGAGCGGAACTGATTTATTGCACGCTGCTGGACTGAACTTATATTCCCAGCCTGGACCTGGCTGAGAACCGCACTGAGGGGTGCTGACGTCACCCGGGCGTCCACGTGGTCCCCCAGCTTCTGAGCCCTCTGCTGAGAAGAAGGGAAAACCCCCTGACGGCACCTTTTTGGCTGGCTGCCCCGCCGCATGGATTACAAGCGGGGCCGGTTCGCCTGCCTAGTGGTGTGCCGCCACACAGCTGCACCTCCCCCCCAGAACTGGGCCCAATGTCCTTTTTAGCTGGTGGCTTCGCTTCTTGGGCGAGGCCACAATCACTGGATCGGTGGGGTTGAGGTGCGCTGGCTTCAGCTTGTCCACAATAAACAGTTCCCACCTGCCACCGATGTCCAGCGTGAACGTAGATCCTGAACGCTGGACAACTTTGTATGGCCCCTCGTAAGGTCTCTGCAGAGGTGCCGCGGGCGGGCCCCGTTAAATAAAAACGTACTCTGTGAATGCACTGCAGGCCTCTGGGGTCCAGGTGAGCGTTTTGTGCTTGGCTGTGATGAGGGCGAATAACGGCTGCATGATGCGCGTGGGTCCCGAGATGAATTGGTTGTAGAAGTTGACCATACCTGTGAATTCCTGCAGCCCCTTGAGATTGTCCGGATGTGGGAACTCCTTGATAGCGGTGACCTTCGTAGCGGCAGGTGTGGCTCACTCGGCCATGATGGTATGGCCAAGGAACTGCATGGACTCTTTACCAAACTGGCACTTGGCTGGGAAGTCGGCCAGATGGGAGAAGTGGATGCGCAGATGCACCCGATCCTTGCTGGCAACGAGGATGTTGTCTAAGTAATTGAAGATGAAATCCAGGTCCCTGCCCACTGAGTCTATGAGGCGCTAGAAGGTCTGACCGGCGTTCTTGAGCCTGAATGGCATGCGAAGGAATTCAAACAAGACAAAGGGGGTGATGATGGCTGTCTTGGGTATGTCCTCAGGGTGCACCGGGATTTGGTGATAACCGCACACCAGGTCAACTTTGGAGAAAACCCTCTCACCATGCAGGTTGGCCTAAAGTCCTGGATGTGAGGGATGGGGTAACAGTCAGGAACCGTTGCCTTGTTGAACTGTTGATAGTCACCGCAGGGGCACCAGCCACCGGAGGCTTTTGGGACCAGGTGGAGTGGTGAGGCCCACGGGCTGTCAGACCGCCGAATGATCCCCAGCTCCAACAGATGCGAAAACTCCTCCTTCACCACCTGGAGCTTGTCAGGCGGGAGCCGGTGTGCCTTGGCGTGAACCGATGGGCCATGGGTGGGGTTGTGGTGGAACACCCCGTGGCGTGGCGAGGCAGTGGAGAACTGTGGCTTGAGGAGGGTTGGAAACTCATCCATGATTCACTGGAACTCGTCTCTGGGCTTGCTGATCATGGCCATCTGTGGCTGCTCTGTGCGGGAGGCGTCGAGGCAAATGGCCTGGAAAGTATGGGTGTCCACCAGGCACCTACCTCGAATGTCCATCAAAAGCCCGTGGGAAAGGAGGAAGTCGGCACCCAGAATGGCGGTTGGAAGGGACAAGATGGTGAACCTCCACAAGAACTTTGATCGACCGATCTGGAAGTGGACTGTCTTGTCTTCATATGTCCAGACCTCTGTTGCATTGGCTGCAAGGAGGGGAGGTCCTTGAGGTCGGTTCCTGGACTTGATGGCTGTGGCGGGGATGACACTGATCTTGCCACTAGTGTCGACGAGAAACTGCCGGCTGCTGACTGAGTCCCATAGGTAGAGGAGGCTGTGTTCTTGGCCAGACGCCACAGCCATTAACAGCGGCCGGCCTGGTCATTTCCCTGGAATGAGCAGGACTGACAACACTGCATAGCCTTGGCTCTCCAGCATTGGTGGTAGAAGCAGAGGCCTGGAGCGGATGCCATGCCCCTGGTAATGCTCTTAGTGGCCCCTGAAGGAGCCGGATGCTCTACTGCCATGCTAGGGGTGGGTTTGTCGTGGTCATGCATGTGCCTTGTGACCTGCTGGACTGCTGAGCCCTCCGGGAATCGCTCAAGCCTTAGCTCTTGGGCCTTCTGAGCATCCTTCCTCGGGTCAGTAAAGTTCTCTTGGGCCAGTAACTGCCGGCTGTCCTCCGGTAGATGGTTGAAGAAAATGCACTCAAAGAGTGGGCATTTGGTGTGATCACCCATGAGCGCGAGTATCTTGTCCATCAGCTCCATCAGGGACCTGTCCCCCAGAGCACAGTGATGGCTGTGTTGAAAAAGATAAAGGTGGATAAATCTCTGGGACCAGACAAAATATTCCCAAGGACACTCAGGGAGGCTTGTGGACAGATAGTGGGGCCATTAACAGAGATATTTAGGATGTCACTGGTCATGGGGGTGGTGCCAAATTATTGGAGGGTGGTGGATGTGTTTCTGCTGTTTAAGAAAGGGTCCAAATGTAAACCTGGGAATTATTGGCCCGTGAGTCTGACGTCTGTGGTGGGTAAGTTGATGGAAAGTGTTCTGAGGGATGGCATTTACAAATTTTTGGAGGTACAGGGATTGATGGGGAGTAATCTGCATGGTTTTGTCAGGGGTAGATCATGCTTGACAAACCTGATTGAGTTTTTCGAGGGAGTTACAAAAAAGGTTGATGAAGGGAAAGCTGTGGATGTTGTCTATTTAGACTTTAGTAAAGCTTTTGACAAAATCAAAAGGATGTTAGGAAAAAAGGTAGAGGCATTAGGTATAAATAAGGAGGTAGCGAAATGGATTCAATAATGGTTGGATGGGAGGTGTCAGAGAGTAGTGGTAGAAAATTGTTTGTCCAATTGGAGGCCGGTGACTAGTGGAGTTCCTCAGGGTTCAGTCCTGGGTCCACTATTATTTGTTATATATATTAACGATCTGGAAGTAGGGGTGGAGAATTGGATAAGCAAGTTTGCGGATGATACAAAGATTGGTGGTGTTGTGGACAGTGAGAAAGATTACCGTAGATTAAAAGGTGATTTAGGAAGGCTGGAGGTGTGGGCTGAGAAATGGCTGATGGAATTTAATACAGATAAGTGTGAGGTGTTATATTTTGGAAAGGCAAATCTAAATAGGTCATATGCATTAAATGGTAGGCTATTGAGATGTGCGGAGCAACAAAGGGATTTAGGAGTTGTGGTAAATAGTACCCTCAAGGCTGATACTCAGGTAGATGGTGTGGTGAAGAAGGCATTTGGAATGTTGGCCTTCATAAATCGGAGTACTGAATTCAAGAGTAGGGAGGTTATGATGAAATTGTACAAGGCATTGGTGAGGCCAAATTTGGAGTACTGTGTACAGTTTTGGTCACCAAATTATAGGAAAGATATAAACAAAATAGAGAGAGTGCAGAGAAGGTTCACGAGAATGTTGACAGGATTTCAAGGTTTGAGTTACAGGGAAAGGTTTTGCAGACTGGGGCTTTTTTCTCTGGAGCATAGAAGATTGAGGGGGGATTTGATAGAGGTGTTTATGATTTGAAAAGGGACAGACAGTGTAAATGTGGATAGGTTTTTTCAATTAAGTGTGGGGGAGATTCAAACTAGAGGGCATGGTTTAAGATTGAAGGGGGAAAATTATAAGGGGAACATGAGGGGAAATTTCTTTACGCAGAGGGTGGTGGGGATGTGGAATAAGCTTCCGGCAGATGTGGTCGAGGTGGGATCATTGGTTACATTTAAGGAAAGACTAGATAGTTACATGGAGAGGAGAGGACTGGAGGGGTATGGACCGGGTGCTGGTCAGTGGAACTAGGAGGGTGAGAATTTGTTACGGCATGGACTAGTAGGGCTGAACTGGCCTGTTCTGTGCTGTAAGTGGTTATATGGGTGCTTAACGAGGTACAGCACACATTTGGCAGTGGCCTATTCCAGGGCGACGACCACATGGTAGAATTTGGTCATGTCGGATGAAAATCGATTCGTCTGGCACAGGTTCTGAGCCAGAACCTGCACCCATTGCCAGCTTTCCAAGGTACACAGGCACACCAGAGTGCCCGTACAAAATTTCAAACACATCCAGGAATGGTTCAGCCACATACATGTGGACATCATCGGACCCTTACCCGTTACCTTTTCACATTGGTAGACCGCACCACTCGTTGGCCCGAGGGTGTCCCGATGCCAGATGCTTCCACAGACTCCTGCTCCTGAGTGCTTTTGAACAGTTGAGTTCCCTGGTTCGGCATCCTGAACCACCTCACCAGTGATCGGGGTGCCCAGTTCACCTCTGCACTCTGGGCACAGCTTGCGAACAGGCTGGGGATCGAGCCTATGAGCTGGTCGAGCATCTGCACTGCCAACTTAAGTCGGCACTTATGGCCCACCTCACCAGCCCTGACTGGGTGGACAAACTGCTTCGGGTACTCCTGGCCATCCGCTCGAAGCAGGAAATAGCAGAGGCTCTGGCGGTAATTTTCCAAATGTCATTAGATATGGGGATAGTGCCGGAGGATTGGCGCATTGCGCATGTGGTTCTGTTATTTAAAAAGGGTTCAAGGAGGAAGCCTGGCAACTATCGGCCTGTAAGTTTGACGTCTGTGGTAGGTAAATTAATGGAGAAAATTCTTAGAGATAGTACTTATAAACATCTGGATAGACAGGGTCTGATCAGGAGCACTCAACATGGATTTGTGGGAGGAAGGTCATGTTTGACCAATTTGATTGAATTTTTTGAAGAGGTGACTAGGAATGTGGATGAGGGTAGCACAGTGGATGTTGTCTATATGGACTTCAGTAAGGCCTTCGATAAGGTACCACATGGAAGGTTAGTTAGGAAGGTGCAGTCTTTAGGTATAAATTTTAAGATAGTCAAATGGATTGAACATTGGCTGAAAGGGAGAGGCCAGAGAGTGGTAGTGGATAATTGTCTGTCAGGTTGGAGGCCGGTGACCATTGGTATGCCTCAAGGATCTGTATTGGGCCCATTGTTGTTCGTTATATACATTAATGATCTAGATGATGGGGTGGTGAATTGGATTAGTAAATATGCAGACGATACTAAGATAGGTGGAATAGTGGATAATGAAGAAGGTTTTCAAGGATTGCAGAGGGATTTGGGCTGCTTACAAAAGTGGGCTGAAAAATGGCAGATGGAATTTAATGCTGATAAGTGTGAGGTGCTTCATTTTGGTAAGAAGAATCAGAATAGGACATACGTGGTAAATGGGAGAGCATTGAGGAATACAGAAGAGCAGAAAGATTTAGGAGTGACGGTACATCGTTCCCTGAAGGTAGAAACTCACGTGAATAGGGTGGTGAAGAAGGCTTTTAGTATGCTGGCCTTTATCAATCATTGCATGGAATATAGGAGTTGGGAGGTGATCTTGAGATTGTATAAGACGTTGAAGCGGCCTAATTTGGAGTTCTGTGTGCAGTTCTGGTGGCCTAATTATAGGAAAGATATAAACAGAGTGGAGAGAGTGCAGAGAAGGTTTACCAGAATGTTACCTGGATTTAAGCATCTAGAGTATAGGGAGAGATTGGACACATTAGGTCTTTATTCTTTGGAGCGTAGAAGGTTGAGAGGGGATTTGATAGAAGTATTTAAGATTATGAAAGGGATAGACAGAATGGATGTGGATAGACTATTTCCGTTAAGAGGTGGAAAGATTAAAACAAGAGGACATGAGTTAAGAATTAAGGGGCAGAGGTTTAGAGGTAACATGAGGGGGAACTTCTTTACTCAGAGAGTGGTAGCCGTGTGGAATGATCTTCCAGGAGAAATAGTGGCGGCGGAGTCAATTGTATTATTTAAGAAAAGGTTGGACAGGTATATGGATGAGAAGAAGATGGAGGGTTATGGGCATTGTGCAGGGAGGTGGGACTAGAAAGGGGTGTTTGGTTCGGTGCGGACTAGAAGGGCCTAATGGCCTGTTTCCGTGCTGTAATTGTTATGTTAAAGAAGACCTAAAGGGGTCATCAGCCGAGCTAGTCTATGGTGAACCACTAGCCTACTCGGTGAGTTAGTCAACGCACCTCACAAACCCCAGCAGTCACCGCACAGTCTACTTCCCTGCCTCCGGGCCCAGTTGGACTCCTTCACACCACCACTGCCGCCCAGACATGGCACACGGGCCTCTTACGTCCCCAGTGAGCTGTTCTCCGCAGAGTATGTTTTTATCAGGCAGGGCCCATCCACAGCACCACTACAAAGACCATACAAAGGGCCATATAAAGTTGTCCAGCATTCCGAATCCATTTTCACACTGGACATTGGTGGTAAGAGGGAACTGTTTACGGTGGACAGGTTAAAACCAGCCCACCTTGACCCCACCGAGCCAGTAGTTGTCTCCCAACCCAAGAAGTTAGGCCGCCCAGCAGAAAAGTACATTGGCACCGGTTCTAGATGGGGGGGGGGAACTGTGTAGCAGTATGCCATTAGGCAGGTGAACTGGCCCCACTTGTCACGCATGCGACAGGGCAGTCAGACCAAATGGCGCCGTCGGGGGTTTCCTTCCGACCTCGGCACCAGGCTCAGAAGCCCGTGCATGGCCCCCCAGTGCGCTTCTCAGACAGGTCCAGGCTGGGAGTATAAGACCAGCTGGGCAGCCTGCAATAAATCATTTTTGCTCACTGATCTCAACCCGTCTGGTTGTGCAATCCTTCAGTTGGCAGTGTAGCCACCGCTACAAGCCCACATAATTTTCTGCAAATCCCTTCTCGTTTCTTCAAATCTGCACTTCCCCATTCGAAGACCTTCAACCTTGGATCTGACCTATCCCTTTCCATGACCCATGATCAATGGATCCAAAGATCTCACCAGCACACACTTCCATCACCTGCCCTATTCTCTTCCCTAACAATAGATCTAACGCTGCCTCCCCTCTGGTAGACACCTCAACATACTGCTGTAAAAAGCAACCTGAACACATTGTACAAAGTCTAAGCCATCCTGCCCTCTCACTGATTGTGTTTCCCAATCAATGTTAGGAAAATTGAAATCCCCAACTATCACAACCCTATTTCTACTACACATCTCAGCTATTTCCCTGCACATTTGCTCTTCCAGTTCCCTATCCTCTTTTGGCAGCCTATAATGTACCCCTATATTTGTAGCCTCACCTTTCTTATTTTTTAGTTCAACCCACAGAGTCCTCCAGTCTATCTTGCCTCAGCACCGCTGTAATATCTTCCCTGACAAGCCACGCCATACCTCCCCCTCGTACCCCGCCAATTCTGTCACGTCTAAAGCAGCGAAATCCCTGAATATTTAGCTGCCAGTCACAACCTTCCTTCAACCGTGTCTCACTAATTGCTCTCACATCATAAGGCCACGTGTCAATCCACACCATTAGTTCATCCACCTTGTTTACCACACTCCTTGCATTGAAATAAATGCATCTCAGAGATCTTTCACCTTTAACTTTCTACCTCTCACCCTCTCTACAATTGTTACTACAGCCACTATTTATTACCTGCTGCTGTTCCACCTCCAGATTGTGTGAAAAAGCCTTTTTTATTTGCCTAAAGACTCTGTTCTTGCTCTGCTCCCTGACATGAACCCTTGTCCGCAACCTTACCAGTTTAAAGTCCTTGCAAACGCCTCTGCCAGGAGACTGGTACCTCTGGGATTTAGATGTAACCCATCCTTACAGTATAGGTCCCATCTTCCCCAGAAACTGGGTCACTGAAGCTGTGCCAGGTAGCAAGCAGCTTCAACATTCCACCTCCATGGGCCACAGTAGACAGAGAAGCTTCAAGTGAATAATCCTAAATTTGTTTCCTAGCTCCCTGGACACAAACAATCCCGGAGTCAGCAAAGAAGGGTTCAGTTCCCTCATTTACTATTAGTCCATTGTTGTTAAGATTTTTTTTCCATTTTATCCGGTGATAAATCATTTGAAACTTTTGGGAGGAAGAGGTTTTAAACTGTGAAGAAAAATAATTAATTCCCCAATGACAAGTAAAGCAGCTTTCTGCATTTTCGCAGCGAATGTCCTTCTATTTTCTGTGCATTCCAAAATGTCACAGGATGGACGTGCAGAATCAAACCACCCTGTGCTAACATTTATGCTTCAATTCAGCTTCCTTCCATCTCTCTTTATCCAAAGCCATCAGCGTGATCTTATGGAGGAGTTTTAAAAACCATGAGGGACAGAGATAAAGTGAACGCTCATAGTCCTATTTAGAGCAAGAGGACAGAGGTTTCAGGAGGCATGCTTAAGAGGACCTGAGGTGCCATTTCCTGGGACGAGCTGCCAGTGGGGGTTTCAAAGCCAGCACAATTATGATGGTCAAGTGATTTGGGGACAGATACATGGATGAGTAGGGTCTAGGAGGATTCTGGACCAGGCAATCGGGACCACAGTCAAAGGTCAAGCAATAGCACAGTTAAGAAAGCATGCTGTTACAACGCCAGAGACCGAAGTTGGAATCCCGCGCTGTCTGTAAAGAGTTTACGTTCTCTCCATGTCATCGGGGGTTTCCTCCAGGGGCTCCGGTTTCCTCCCACCATTCAAAATGTACCGGGGGCGTAAGTCAATCGGGTAGAATTGGGCTTGTGGGCCAAAAGGGCCTATTGCTGTACTGTATGTTTTAAATTATATTTTATTGTCAGAGTATATACATGGCATCCTGAGATTCATTTTCCTGCAGGCCAGGCAGAATTTCTACTTATTGACAACTGTAACTTAACCTCAAGAGAAAAAGATAGGAATATAAAAGAAAGAAATGTAAAGAAAGAAATGAAAGAAAACGGACTGAAATGCATAAAAAAAATTCAGTAGTAAATAATGAGCAAAGTGCGAGTCCTTAAATGAGTCTTGGTGAAGGGGTAGCAACTGTTCCAGAACCTTGTGGTGCGAGTCTTATGGCACCGACACCTCTTTCCTGAGGGCAGCATGTGGATTCTTACGTAAAACGCGAAGGTCTCCAGGCTCCATGGTTGAAGTAGAAACCCAATGCTGGAGAAACTTAGCTGGTCAAACAGTGTCTGTTATATAGCAAAGATGCATAACCAAAGTTCTGGGCTTGAGGCCTTCATCAAGGTATATGGATCATTGATGATTGATGCTGCTCTCTGGTGGCAGCGTTCTAAGTAGATTTTCTTGATGAACGGGAGGGTTTTCCCTCTGATGTGCAGGGCTGTGTCCACTACATTTGTCAGGGCTTTACACTCAAAAGTACTGGTAACCCCATACCAGGCTGTGATTTCATTGGACCAAATGGTGTTAACTGCTACATGACCCTCTGATCTCACCTGTTCACTTATTCTTCCCATACATTTTAAGCCAATTCTTAAATACATCCACATGATTCACCTCCACTGGTCCCCGTGGATTAGTACTGCATTCAGTCCCTTGAATCCCAGTCGGTACCAGGCTCCAAATAATCTGTCAGGGAGTTAGAGTACAGCATAGAAACAGGTCTTTGATCGACTGAGCCTGCGCCTCCCACGTCAAAGCCAATTTACAGTGGTTAATTAACCCACCTACCCTATGCCTTTGGGATTTTCAAAGGAAACATAAAGCACTGCAGCACACAAAAAAAGACACTTCGGACCTTCTAGTCTGTGCCATACAGTTATTCAGCCCAGTCCCAATGAACGGCACCTAGTTCATATCCCTCCATGCACCTCCCACTTGCCCAAATTTTCTTAAATGTCAAAACTGAGCCTGCGTTTACCAATTTATCTGGCAGCTCGTTCCACACTCCCACCACTCTATGTGAAGAAGCTCCCCCTAATGTCCACTTTCACCTTTAACCCCTAACCTCTAGTTTTTATCTCGCCAAACCTCACAGGAACAAAAACCATGCTATCTACACCCATCAAGATATCGTAATCTGAATAAAAACCCGTGAAGTCACACGGAGAGTGGGAAAACTCCACACAAACAGACTCCCAGGTCAGGAAAGAACTAAGGTCACTGGTTTCAATTTAAATTCAGACATGAAGCAATATTTCAGTACCCATGCCTCCCAATTTACACCCAGTTGGCCTATGACCCCCCTGGTACTTTTTGAATGGCAGGAGGAAACCAGAACCCCCGGGGAAAACCCATGCAGACACAAGAGCAATATACAAACCCCTTACAGACAGCGCGGGATTCAAACCTTGGTCCCGATTGCTGATGATGTAACAGCATGGCACCATCCACTGAGCTAACCGGGCTGCCCTTACGCTAGCCATGCAGCTCAAAGCTGTGCCCCAAGTGCCGCACCTACTTTTGAGATGCGAGTTGAAGGATTAATATTTGGGAGAAACTTTGAAAAGAGACTTGATAGGCTGGAACCTAACTCCCTGAGACAGAGAAGGCTCAGGGAGACCCTGGAACGGTTTATAAAATCATAAAACGTATCAATAAGGTAAAATCCCATCATCCTTTTCAGCAGGGTAGGGATATCTAAAACTTAGGGTCACTAATTTAAGGTGAGAGGGGAATGATTTAAAAGGGCCCTGAGGGAAACATTCTTCCAATTGAGCAGTGATCCTCAACCTTTTTCTTTCCACTCACATCCCATTTTAAATAAACCTAGGCCATCGGTGTTCTGTGATGAGTAAGGGATGGCTTAAGGTGGGATGTGAATGGGAAGGGAAGATTGAGAATCGCTGCTCTTGACCCAATTGTTACTGAAATATTTGGCTTGAGAAAAATGGTCATTGGTCCATTTCCTTTGGAGTTCTGAAACCGTGCACATAACGAGTCAATGAGGTATGATTAAAACAATGGTTTTCAACCTTTTACTTTCCACCCATATATCACCTTAAGCAATCCCTTACTGATCACAGAGCCCTGATGGCAATAGGGATTATTTAAAGTGGAATGTGAGTGGAAAGAAAAAGATTGAGAACCACTAGCATAAAGAGTGCATGGAATGGGAATGAGAGCCAGAGACAGGTAGAATTGTAACTTCGAAAAGATTATTGAGGTAGGTACATAGACTTGGGAGGTTTAGTGGGATGTGGGATGAATGCAGGCAGGTGGAACTAGCTTGTTCAATGGCCTGTATTCGTGCTGTCGAACTCTCGGACTCCGTACAACAGCAGAACTAGAGTGACCCAGAGTGGGAAGTTCAGCAGTTCAGTCCTGGTCGAATCATTCAGTTTGGATAACACTCTGCAGGACAGAACGAGCTCTGCCCTAACACACACACAATATCTTTCAGATGTAGATGACAAGCCAAGGGATGCACATTAGAAATGTGATAGGGAGTGCTGCCATCAATAGTCAACCAGTTGCAAAGGATTTAGAGTCACAGAGAGACACAACAGGGAGCTACAGGCCCACAGGTTCGGCCCCACATCTATTTGCCCCAATCCTACTTTCATTCCGTTCTCCTACATTCCCTGCAGGCTCTACCACTCACCTGTGTACTCGGAGACAAATTTACAGCAACCAATTAACCCACTGACCCACCTGTCTTTTGGGAGGAAACGAGCGGCCAGGCAATTCCACCCAGTCCCAGGGAGCACACACCAACTCCACACGGTCAAGACGTGGAATCCAAGTCTCTAGCGCTGTGCAGGAGTGGCTCTCATATAGCTGTTCCACTGAGCTAATTGTTTTCCCAATTAATTAAGCATTCGTCCATTAACTCAGCAAAAGCAATTAAGAAAAACAATGAAAGCTCTTTTTAGAAAATGAACAACGGGCATAAGAGTCAGGAGGACGAAATACTGAGATGCGTTAATTGCCAGCAAGTCAGGTTTTCTCAGTCCTGTATCAACCTATCAATAGCAAGTGATTGAATAATCTTTGGCTTGGCTTCGCGGACGAAGATTTATGGAGGGGGTAAATGTCCACGTCAGCTGCAGGCTTGTTTGTGGCTGACAAGTCCGATGTGGGACAGGCAGACACGGTTGCATATTGCCTTGCAAAATGAACGGTTATTATTTCAAGGGTCTGGACACAATCTTCAAAAACAATGCAAGGATACCTGAGCCAATAGGCCCTTTTATAGTGAAAAAAGTGAATATGAGGACAGAGATTCTCTGTCTTTAAATCGCTTCCCTTACCTCCATAAAAAGTCCGAAGGCGGATTGACTGGTCAAACTCATTCCCTCTTCCATCCACCTGAGCGAAACACTTAAAGGTGGAGTGAAGTTGCTCCACCTCCTCTGTAAAAGCTGAATGCAGATCCAAAGGTGGGGAGGTGGTGGCTGATGACGTCGTGATTATGCCATCCAGCCCGCGACCCAGGAGGGCGAATTCTAAAACAAAACGTTGCAGAGGAGACTGCCTGAGTCCTAGCTCTCCTTGCACAGATCCCCACCAGCACTCTTCAGTCGCCATTGTCAAAGTATTGGCCACTTACCCTTCTCGCCGCCGTATGTTTGAGGTCACGGTGGCGGGCGGCACTACATCACCACCCCCCCCCTCACCCCACCTCCTTCAGCTCTGGAACTCAGCTCTGCATAAAGGCCCCGTGGGATCCAGTTTATAGGCCACCAGCAAAATAGTAAATGTCTTTTTTTTTAACTTGAGATGGCTAAAACGTGGGGTTTCACCATAAAAAGCGCTCTAGAGTATGACTCTACTTTAGTTTCATCACTTGCTTGCAGCTACAGCTAATGCAACCATTTAAATCCCAGTCCCGGCCGCTGTAACCATGGCACACATTTATTTTCATGTTTACCAGATATCAGATTTATTGTCAGAGTTGACATCACGTACAACCCTGAGATTCCTTTTTACTGTGGACATGGCTGAATTAGTTCTAATTGGTAGTGCAAAAAATCCTACTACACAGTGTACAAATGAAAACAAATAAAGAACAGTAAACAGATAAACAATGTAAACAAACTGACTGTGCAACACGGAAAGAACAAAAAAAGATCAAAAAAGTGCACAAGTACGAGTCCTTAAATGAGGCCCTGATTGAGTTTGTGGTTGAGGAGTCGGATGGTGGAGGGGGAGCAGCTGTTCCTAAACCTGGTGGGGTGAGTCTTGTGGCACCTACACCTCTTTCCTGATGGTAGCAGCGGGAATAGAGCGTGTGCTGTGTGACGTGGATCCTTGATGATTGCTGCTGCTCTCCGACAGCAGCGTTCCCTGTAGGTGTTCTCGATGGTGGGGAGGGTTTTGCCTGTGGTGTCCTGGGGTGTGTCCACTACCTTTTGTAGGGCTTTACGCTCAGGGGTATTGGTGTCCACATGACTCTCGGGTACTTATGAGAATGTCAGAAATAGGATATGGTCTTGAGGATAGCACTCTGACATTTTCAATAAGATATGGCTGGTCTTTGATCTCCAGCATGCCTTCCTGCCCATCTTACAGTCCCTTTGTGGACCCCGTGACTCTGTCGACACCCACTACTCTATCAATGAGGGCAGGCACAGCAGTTATGCGATGACCTCTCTTCTTGCCACCTTGGTGGAAAAATAGGAGCCATTCTGTGGAAGTTCCTGGCACCACTGAGAGCTGAAGAATCATTTGGAGATTCAGCATATACCATCGGCCCAGTGAGTGCTCACCAACCTCCAAGCACCGAGTATGCAACAAACTCCTGGAGGATCACAACAGGTCGAGCAAAGTCCATGGGGGATAATCAATGGCCAATGTTTCATACTGGAACCTTTCAACAAGTGTCTCAGTACTCTAGACTCTATGTCTATGGTCTCTCTCTGCAGGTCCATACATGTGCTGTGCTTTACTTGCTGTAATATGCACGGGATGTCTAGCTGGATTGTTCGCAAAGCAAACTTTCTCAATGCACTTGTGACAATAAATTCAAACTCAAATTGGATATTTAAATTTAGACATTCAACACGCTAAGAGGCTCTTTCAGCCCACAAAGCAGTCAATTCGCCTACAACCCTGATAGGTTTCAAACAGAGGGAGGAAACTGCAGCCCCCAGGAAAAACCCATACAGACACAGGGAGAATATACAAACTCCTTACAGGCAACACGGGATTCAAACTTTGGACCCGATCGCCGGCGCTGAAGCAGTGTTGTGTTAACTGCTATGCCAACCGTGCCACCCAAGAACAACTTACTTCCCACAGCAAGGCAGGTGGACATGTCCTTGTCTGCTCCCAGCAGACCAATCCCAACAGGGCATCTTTGCCATCCCCTTATTTGACATAACTCTACAACCCTTCTCTCTGAGGAACCCCTCAATTTTCCTTTATTCTTGTCTTTTATCCAAGGGATAAGTTACAATGGTCAAATAACCAATCAACATGGGAAGCCACGGTAGATAGCAGCAGAAAATCCAGAGAGCATCACATGGAGAGAGTGTAAACTCCATGCAAAGAGCTCCCAAGGACTGGATTGAACCAGGGTCCCTGGAGGTTGAGTTGTAAGGAGAGACTGGATAGACTGGAACTTTTTGTTCTTTGGCGTTGAAGAGGCTGTGGTGAATTTACATGAGGAACATCCATTACGGGACTGCCTATTTCCCGGGGTTGGGAGTCAAAAGCTAGAGGGGTATAGATTTAAGCTGAGGTGGGAAACATTTGAAAGAGAGCTGAGGTCCACCTTCTCCACACAGAGGGTCGTGGGTATGTGAGCTAACAGAGGATGTGCTGGAGATGGTCAACACAGGGAGGGTAGCCAATAGTGAAGTGATATTACAGCACCAACAACCTGGGTCCAAATCCGGCACTGTGTGGAAGGAGCTTATAAGTTTTCCTCGTGTCCACTTGAATTTCCTCTGCTTTCCTCCCACGTTCCAAAAAGGTATGGGATGAGAAGGTTAATTTGGATGATGGGATGGTAAATTGAGTGAGTAAATATATGGACAATACAAAAATAGAGGGAGTTGTGGATCGTGAGGATGAGAAGGATTTGGACGGCTTAGAAGAGTGGGCTGAAAGGTGGACGATGGAATTTAATGTAGATAAGTGTGAAGAGCTTCATTTTGGGAAGAATAACCAAAATATGACGTATGCGGTGAAGGGGGGGAGGGTATTGAAGAATGCAGAGAGATCTTGAAATAATGGTTCAGCATTTTTTGAAAGTGGATTCTCATGTAGATAGGGTGGTGAAGGCGGCTTTTGGTGTGCTGGCCTTTATAAATCATAGCATAGAATATAGGAGCCAGGAGGTGATGTTGAGACTGTTCAAGGCATTGGTGAGGCCATTTGGAATATTATGCACAGTTCTGGTCTCCAAATTATAGGAAGGATATCAATAAGGTAGAGAGGGTGCAGAGAAGGTTTACTAAAATGCTGCCTGGATTTCAGGATCAAGAATAGAGAGCAAGATTGAGTAGACTGGGTCTTTATTCATTGGAGAGTAGAAGATTGAGAGGGGATTTGATAGAGGTATTTAAAATTATGAAGGGAATATATAAAGTAGATGTGAATAGGCTCTTCTCCCTGAAGGCAGGGGAGATTGGAACAAAGGGTCATAAGTTAAGAGTTAGGAGGCAAAACTTTAGAAGTAACATGAGAGGAAGCTCCTGCACTCAGAGAGTGGTGGCTAAGTGGAATGACCTTCCAGAAGAGGTAGTTGCGGCAGAGTCAATTCTGACATTTAAGAGGAGGTTAGATGAGTACATGGATGTGAGGGGGTTGGAGGGTTATGGGCAAGGGAGGTGGAACTAGTGGAGTTTCATATAAATCAGTGCGGAACATCGGGCACACAAAACTCAAAACGGTCAACCAGTTTACCTATCTTGGATGCACCATTTAATCAGATGCAAGGATCGACAATGAGATAGACAACAGACTCGCCAAGGCAAATAGCGCCTTTGGAAGACTACACAAAAGAGTCTGGAAAAACAACCAACTGAAAAACCTCACAAAGATTAGCGTATACAGAGCCGTTGTCATACCCACACTCCTGTTCGGCTCCGAATCATGGGTCCACTACCGGCACCACCTACGGCTCCTAGAACGCTTCCACCAGCGTTGTCTCTGCTCCATCCTCAACATTCATTGGAGTGACTTCATCACCAACATCGAAGTACTCGAGATGGCAGAGGTCGACAGCATCGAGTCCACGCTGCTGAAGATCCAGCTGCGCTGGGTGGGTCACGTCTCCAGAATGGAGGACCATCGCCTTCTCAAGATCGTGTTTTATGGCGAGCTCTCCACTGGCCACCGTGACAGAGGTGCACCAAAGAAGAGGTACAAGGACTGCCTAAAGAAATCTCTTGGTGCCTGCCACATTGACCACCGCCAGTGGGCTGATATCGCCTCAAACCGTGCATCTTGGCGCCTCACAGTTTGGCGGGCAGCAACCTCCTTTGAATAAGACCGTAGAGCCCACCTCACTGACAAAAGACAAAGGAGGGAAAACCCAACACCCAACCCCAACCAACCAATTTTCCCCTGCAACCGCTGCAACCGTGTCTGCCTGTCCCGCATCGGACTTGTCAGCCACAATTGAGCCTGCAGCTGACGTGGACTTTTACCCCCTCCATAAATCTTCGTCTGCGAAGCCAAGCCAAAGAAAAAAAGAAAGAATTGGCCACATGGGTGTATTTGGGTGGGAGCGGGCTTGTTTGCTGGAAAGGACTGTTTCCATCTTGTATATCTCAGTTAAAGTCAAAACGATGGTTAAAATTAAGATATATAAAAGATATTTTGACACATCCATGAATGGAAAAGGTTTGAAGGATATGGCCAAATACAGGCAAATGAGAGGACAATGGTTAGCATGGGTGGGTGGGGCTGAAGGGCCTGTTTCCATGCTCTATGAATCTATCACTCAATGACTGAGGCAGCAACATTGATCATTGCAAGTCTATATAACTTGGTCACATATTTCCCTTGTAAGAACTCCGTGTAATCTGTGAGCAGTGGATCACTCAAATAACATACAGGATTGATCCTAACTTGTTGAAGGATTCAGGCCAGAAAAGTTAGTTACAGAACCATAGAACACAGAACATTTCACCATAATAACAGGCCCTTCAGCCCCTCTAGTCTGAACTGAACTATTTTTCTGCCTAGTCCCACTGACCTGCACCCAGTCCATAGACCTCCATACCCCTCCCATCCATGTACCTGCCAAATTCCATTTAAAATGTTAAAATTGACCCCACATTCACCACTTTGGCTGGCCACTCATTCCAAACCCCTACAACTCTCTGTGTGAAGATTCTCCCTTTCACCTTTAACCCATGTCCTCTGATTTGTACCTCAGTGGAAAAAGCCTACTTGCATTTACACTGTCTGTCCCCCTCATAATTTTAAATACCTCTATCCAATCTCCCCTCATTCTTCTACGCTCCAGGGAATAAAGTCTTAACCTGTTTAACCTTTTCCTGTAACTCAGTTCAAGCAACATCCTAGTAAATCTTCTCTGCACTCTTTCAATCTTATTGATATCTTTCCTGTAGTTAGGTCACCAAAGCAGCACCCAATGCTGCAAAATTGGCCTCAGCAACATCCTACACAACTTTAGCATTACATCCCAACTCCTGATCTCAATACTCTGATTTATATTTTTTAAAGATCTTAATTTAGTTGTGTAGTGCGCATCAAAAGAGCCAAAGACTCGTTGATCTAAACCCAGGCTTTTATTAACTAAAAGACTAGAGCGTATCATAAGTAGGTCGACCAGTCCAGAATGACCTGGTCTGGGGAGGAGCAACCCTTTAAGACCTGCCAGTAGGTGTGGCTACGCTCTCCGCCAATCACAGTCATCCTACATGACCATATACATATGCACATTGGTGACAGAATCTGTAAGATTGTAAGATTTTTTTATGGAAAGGCAAAATGAATCGAGTATCTTTGGAGGAACTGATTTGGAAATTTGAACTAGGTGGCTTAAACTTCCTCATTTTCAGAATTATAAAGCTGCACAATTGAAATTTATTGAACTCAATGTTCGATATCAGTAAATCTTCTATTTGGGCTAAAATTGAGTTGGATAAAATTGATGAGAAGTTTATCGCTGAATTTATTTATAAATGGAATTCAAAATTGTTAATTGGTATAGACCCACCAATTTTGAAACATCTTCTTGAATTATAGAATAAAATTGATGATCAGATAGACGGGAAAGGGAAGATTTTTCAATGAAAATGCCTTTATTTCAGAATAAACATTTTTTCCTTTACTGTAGATAACTCATTGGGGATTTTAAAGAGTTGAAGATTGTTTTGAAGCAGAGAGATTTTTATCTTTTAATTAAATGAAAGAGAAGTTTCAAATTCCTTCGAATACTTTTTTTGTTTTTTAACAGGTTAAATAAATTTTTGTTGGAGAAATTAGGTCATAGTTTAAAATTACCTTGGCATTCTCCCTTAGAATTATTACTTACTAAGGAAGATTCAGGTGAATTTATTTCTGAGATGTATAAAATATTACAAAATAAAATGCCTAAACTAAATCAAGAGTGAAATGGGAATCAAATTTGAATAGAAAGATAGATGAAAGAGTTTGGAGGAATTTGTATAAAGACAGTATGACTAAGGTTATAAATGTATGATATAGGTTGGTGCAGTATAATTTTTTTACATCAACTGTATTTAACTCCTCAGAAGTTAAAAAATATTTGACCTTAGTTCTTCAGATTTGTGATTTAGGTGTGGTCAGGAAATAGGTACCTTTCTTCATTTGACTTGGACTTGATTTAAGGTTAAACAATTTTGGTTACAAATTAAAATCTTTTTAGAGAAGGTATTAAAAGTCAATTTACCATTTGATCCATTATTATTTTTATTAGGGGATATTAAGTTAATTGCCGTAGGGTTGAGATTGATCATATATCAAATTGAATTTTTACATTTGGCTTTGGCTGTTTCTAAAAAAATATTTAGCTATTACATGGAAATCTGATTTGGTTTTCAGTATGAAAAGATGGTATATTGAAATGAAAGCTTGTATTCCTTTAGAAAAGACAGAGTGGATGTGGATAGACTATTTCCGTTAAGAGGAGGAAAGATTAAAACAAGAGGACATGAGTTAAGAATTAAGGGGCAGAGGTTTAGAGGTAACATGAGGGGGAACTTCTTTACTCAGAGAGTGGTAGCCGTGTGGAATGAGTTTCCGGGAGAAATAATGGCGGCGGAGTCAATTGTATTATTTAAGAAAAGGTTGGACAGGTATATGGATGAGAAGAAGATGGAGGGTTATGGGCATTGTGCAGGGAGGTGGGACTAGAAAGGGGTGTTTGGTTCGGTGCGGACTAGAAGGGCCTAATGACCTGTTTCTGTGCTGTAATTGTTATGTTATGTTATGTTATGTATAGTTTGAGAGATAAATACTTATTCTTTGTGAAAGTGTGGAGCCCGTATCTAAAAATTCTTGGTGTTAACATTCGATCACTCGGTCCAGTCCGGTGGGCGTCTCAGTTTCCGCAGCTAAAATGTTGATTATGATCGTTTTTATCGATGATCTCCTTCTTCCTTTCTTTGTAGGTGGGTAGGGGAGGAGGGAGGGTGTTAGTGGAGTGGTTGAGGGAGGTTGGGGGTGGTTATTTAGTCATGCGATGATTGTAACAAAGTAAAGTATTAAAAATACTTTGATTTATCAAGGCCTCAGAAGTAATGTGATGCACCATCAATAACTCCAAAAGACTCTTTGGCTTGGCTTCGCGGACGAAGATTTATGGAGGGGGTAAAAAGTCCACGTCAGCTGCAGGCTCGTTTGTGGCTGACAAGTCCGATGCGGGACAGGCAGACACGATTGCAGCGGTTGCAAGGGAAAATTTGTTGGTTGGGGTTGGGTGTTGGGTTTTTCCTCCTTTGCCTTTTGTCAGTGAGGTGGGCTCTGCGGTCTTCTTCAAAGGAGGTTGCTGCCCGCCAAACTGTGAGGCGCCAAGATGCACGGTTTGAGGCGTTATCAGCCCACTGGCGGTGGTCAATGTGGCAGGCACCAAGAGATTTCTTTAGGCAGTCCTTGTACCTTTTCTTTGGTGCACCTCTGTCACGGTGGCCAGTGGAGAGCTCGCCATATAACACGATCTTGGGAAGGCGATGGTCCTCCATTCTGGAGACGTGACCCATCCAGCGCAGCTGGATCTTCAGCAGCGTGGACTCGATGCTGTCGACCTCTGCCATCTCGAGTACTTCGACGTTAGGGGTGTAAGCGCTCCAATGGATGTTGAGGATGGAGCGGAGACAACGCTGGTGGAAGCATTCTAGGAGCCGTAGGTGGTGCCGGTAGAGGACCCATGATTCGGAGCCGAACAGGAGTGTGGGTATGACAACAGCTCTGTATACGCTTATCTTTGTGAGGTTTTTCAGACTAGAAGTTATGTAAAAACTGATAGGCTTTTATTAGCAATAAAATGGAGGTACGTCCATGCTGGTCGACTGTCCCGAACTGGGGAAGGGTCCGTGGGACAGTTACCTTTATTCAGGAGTCTGTAGGAGGAGCCACAGGTCCAGTTGGCCAGTGGGGGTGCCCAGACAGTTAAATATGCAAACAGTGGTTTACCACACAATGTATATTTAAAATTTTTAATTTAGACAAACAGCACGGTATCAGGCCTTTCCAGCCCATGACCCCATGCCACCCAAATACCCCAACTTGTGAGATTAATCACCAATACAAGAGTTGAAACCGATGGAAGTTCCAGGGGATGGGATCTGAGAGAGTAAATGACACATGGATTACGAGTGCTGGGATGAGAAGTCGTCATGCTGTGGTTCCTTTTATTCATGACTTACTTGAATTTTATGTGCACAGAGCTGTTATATTTAATTTTTTTTTAAATTAGACAGGCCCCTCCGACTCACAAGCCCACAATATCCCAATTTACCTAGAGTGCCCATATATTTTGAAGGGTGGGAGGAAACCGGCGAGGTACAGCTGTTCCCCGACATACTTCCGAGTTCTGTTCTGACCGACCAGTCATGTCACGAAATGGACGTAAATCGGAAGAATGTTAGCATGGCATGTAGAAGTCGTGAATCAAACCATTTTCAATTCCAAATCAAGCGTCTTCCTTGACTATCAGCAGGGGATGGGTTTTTCCCTCTTGCTCCCCATCTTCTTTGGTGAATTTATAGTGGTTCCCGAATGGCAGCTGAGAGACAGTCACTATCGTACACACACAGCCGTTATTTTTTTCCGGCCTTTTGTGCAGATGGGCGTAAGTCGGGGACTTGCGCTAACCGCTACACTAACCATGCCACGTGCTTTTCTTTGTTAAGAGCATTTTCTGTGCTTTTTCTTGAAAAATATGTGCAGCTCTGAGCACATGTAAGAAACAGGAGCAGGAGTAGGCCATTTGGCCCGTCAAGCCTGGTTCACTATTCAGAACCAGAAAGGTGAGATGCAGGAGGAACATTCGCGATGTTGGGGAAGTGCAGAACAAGGAGAAGGAGGAAGCCTTTCAGGACTGAGATAAGGAGAAACATCTTCACTCAGAGAATTGTGAACTTATAGAACTCCCTGATGCAGAAAGTTGTTGAGGCCGGTTCATTAGATAGATTCAAAGCCGAGTTGGACGTCACCCTCATGCCTAAAGGGATCAAAGTCACGGAGAAAAGACAGGAATCGGGTACGGATTGTTTTGAATGGTGGAGCAGGCTCGATGGGCCTTTTCCTGCACCTGTTGTCCATGTTTCGACTAGATCATGGCTGATCAGTGTGTGGATTCAATGTCACTGTCACCTGTTCTCCATAACCCCTAATTCCTCAGGCCCAGCATCGTTATGTGGGGGGGAAGGGAGGCTAAAAGAAAGCAGCCATTGTTTCACATGTCCTTCACCAGTGGGCTCATGTAATTAATTGCAGATGCAGTGCCAACAGGTTCCAGTTTACACTGTCAACACCAGCAGAATTAAAATGCTGGTTTAATGATTGCCTGCCGGGCTGGTAACTCATGAGGGGGGTCACAGAGGCACAGCTCAGGAAGTTACATGGTCCTAACTTTAAGTCATTTTGACTGAAATTAATGCAAATCCAACACTTGGCTCTCCCACTGAGCATTAATCTTTGTTGCAGGAATCTTATCACGGAAGTTGGGTTGTGTGGCTTGTGGGAATTGGACACCGAGTGAAGTGGGGCATTCTGTTTTAAACCTGCCTCTACTTTTCTGTGAAAATGAAAACACACAATGGTCGCCTCACTCATTGTTGGTCATTAATTACAGTTTAGCCAATAACCTTTATTTATCCAACACCTTTGCTGCCAAATGCATTCTTGGTCTCTTCACAAACAAGTTTATCATATTAAACATACAGGCATTCGGATAAGTAACTGTAAAGAGTGGATAGGTACAGGGCTAAGGAAAAATAAATCACAGAAGGTCTGCAGACACCGTGATTGGAGTAAAAACACGGCTGGGGAAAGTCAGCAGGTCGAACAGTGTCCTTTATATTTTCTTTGGCTTGGCTTCGCGGACGAAGATTTACGGAGGGGTAATGTCCACGTCTGCTGCAGGCTCGTGGGTGACTGACAAGTCCGATGCGGGACAGGCAGGCACAGTTGCAGCGGTTGCAAGGGAAAATTGGTGGGTTGGGGTTGGGTGTTGGGTTTTTCCTCCTTTGTCTTTTGTCAGTGAGGTGGGCTCTGCGGTCTTCTAGATAAAGGTACATAACCAATGTTTCAGTCTTGAACCCTTTGTCAAGGTATGGGAAAATGTTGGCAGGCATCTGAACAAAATGGTGTGGGGAGAGGGAATGGAGGAGAGGGAGAGGAGCACGGTCCTAGATGCAGGAGGTAATAGGTAGATAAGGGAGGGAGGGCACAGCAGCAAAGCAGGGGGGTGGAGAGATGGTTCTGTGAATAGAAAGGGAAGTGAGTGGAGAGCTGGCGGGAAAGAAGAACTAGAATCAGAATTTATTGTCATGAACAAGTCATGAAATTCGGTGTTTTGCAGCAGATATTCATATTATAAACCATCTTACAACAATAAGTATTAAATTTAAAAAATACTAAGTGTCTTTGGATCATTGATTACTCAGGGAATCTGAAGAAGCCGTCCTTGTGCCGCCGCTGAGTGCTCATCTTCAGGCCTTTTTCCCAGAGGTGGCGGAGTGATGTCCCAGGCTGAATTAACAACCCTCTGGAGTTTATTCTTGTCCTGAGAGTTTTGCGCCTCTGTACCAGGCAGTGATGCAACCAGCCAGAAGGCTCTCCACGGTCCACCTGTAGAAGTTTACGAGAGTCTTCGGTGAGGTACCCAATCTCCTCAGACACCTCACAAAGTCTAGCCGCTGGTGAGCTTTCTTCATCATTGCACGAACATGGAGGCTCCAGGACAGATCCTCGGAGATGTTCACACCCAGGAATTTGAAGTTCTTGAACCTCTCCACTGCTGGTTCCTCGCTGAGGACTGAATCATGTTCCCCTGACTTTCTCCTGAAGTCCACAATCTGCATGTGAGTCTACCGACAACTGTGGTGTTATCGGCAAATTTTAAGATGGCATTGGAATTGTGCCTGGCCACATGGTCATGGGCTACACACACATCCTTGGGGTGTGCCCGTGTTCATCATCCGTCCGGAGGAGATAAAGGGAAAGGGAAGGGAGGGAGAATGGAGTGTAGGTTAGCAGAAACCAGAGAAGTCGACGTTAACGGCATTCAGTTGGAGAGTGCCCAGACAGAAAATCAAATGTGGTTCCTCTAATTTATGGACGGACTTTGTGAGATAGTACAAAGAACTTAGAACAATACAGCACAGTACAGGCTCTTCAGCAAGTACATGAGGCCACGGACAGACATGAATATGGGAGGGGGATGCCGAAATGAAATAGTTGGGCTAATGCAGGCAAATGGAATAAGTTTATTTAAGTATATTTATCACAAAATACCTGGTTCGATAAGAAAGGTTCTTCTGCAAGAAGGCTATAGGTTATTTCTAACATTCATTCAGCCACGAAAAGAACACAATTTAGAGGAGCCAATCTTAACGAAGGCCACAGCACATTTAAGGGGAGGTATGACTTGAAATCATAAAATATATTTTAATGCTTTTTTTATGTAGTCGGTAGGAGAGAAATACGAAAGAAACAAACTAGTTTTGACTGCTTCACAGGGAAGGGGGCCCATAAACTTTGAGCATTCTTCAAAGAGGGTCACGGTGGAAAGAAAGGTTGAGAATGGCTGATTTAGATGAAATGAAAAGGAAGATCAATTAACATCAAGGAAGAGCAACATGTTGTTGGGTTCATTCAAGAACCTGATAGCTGCGGGGAGGAAATTGTCTGAAGCCTGTTGGATTGTGACTTCTCTCGAGACTTCTCCCCAATAGGAGGAGGGAGAAGAGAATATGGCTGGAGCAGGATGGGGTCTTTGGTGTGTTTGCAGACTTCGGGAGGTGTCGATGGTGCTCAAGGAGGGGAGGTAGGTTTGTGTTGTGTCTCAAGCTGCATTCACAAATTCTGCAACTTCTTCCAGTCATGAACAGAGCAGCTCCTGTACCACGCTGTGATATGAGTTTCCTTACGGTGGCGCACCTGTAGTTGTTGATGAGGGGCCAAGAGGGGGACATGCCAAACTTCCTTAGACTTCGGTGAAAGTAGTAACTTTGCTATCTAGGTGGGCATCTTGGTAGGTATGGACATGAAGGAACTGAAGGGCCTGTTTCTGTCTGAACAACTCGAAGACTCTTGGAAGGAACTATCAGGCAAGGTAGTCAAAATATGCATATGTTTCAGAGGTAGGTGTCAAAGAGCAAGAGAGTGAGAGAGAGAGAGAAAGGAGGGAAAGAGAGAGAGAAAGATAGAAAGGGAGAGGGAGAAGGGGAGGGAGGGAGAGACACACACAGAGACAGAGAGAGAGAGACAAAGACTGAGAAAGAGGGAGAGAAAACAAGGAGTCAGTAGAAAAAAGCACATACATGGTGGATTGTAGTGATATGTGGTGACAGAGGCTGGTTTTGTTTTCACACATTCACTGTGTGTGAAAATAAACATTCCATCTCAGTAAAAACCACCCAGGTCAGATCAACCACATTTTATAGAGTGTTTTTGGAATAAATGAAGGAATTTGTGTTTTTTTCCTTGCTCTCCTGTCACAAAGATCCAAAATTTTGATAGGTGCATATTTACAACACCCACTCTCTCGGAACATGACACAAATTGATTTCTGCAGGAGTGTTCGTAGTGAGCTTTTCAAAGAAGCGGATCCAATGCACTGGTAGTTTACTGGACATATGCAAGGACACAGGTATCAGAGCACTGTGGAGGTGGACTCATTCAATATATCCAAGGCACAGACACCTTTTTTTGGTTGGTAAGGAGCTCAGTAGTTGCAGAGGACAGGCAAGACAAATGAATGGAAGCCATGATCTTACTAAGCAGCAAAGTAGACTTAAGGTGGCCATGAAGATAGAAGATAGAACATTACAGCACAGTACAGGCCCTTCAGCCCACAATGTTGTGCCGACCTATATGAACCTACTCCACAATAATGTAATCCTTCCCTCCCTCACTCCTATAACTGTCTGTTTATTTTCCATCCAGATGCTATTGAGGAGTCTTCTGAATGTCCCTGTTGTGCCAGCCTCCACCAGTACAATCCCCAGTGATGCATTCCATGCATCCACCACTCTTTTGTGTATAAAACATACCTCTAATATCTCTCCTAAACGTTCTCCACTCACCTTACACAGAGGTCTTTGTGGTGGTCCACCTCCGGCCTACTGCAGGAGGCAACCTCCGTACCTGCAGGAGTGTAAGGGGACAGGACAACACCTGGCCGGCTGCCAATCAGTCGGCCTGAATGGATCAAGCCCCATCCGGTCGGGTGTCAATCACCCTCTGGGATATAAGCTTGCGCCGGCCTCCCGAGGCTGAAGCCACAGCCAGCCTGGCTCTGTGGAAGTCTTTGTGGATTAAAGCCTGTTGTACAGTCTTTACCTTGTGTGTGTCTGATTCTGTCTAACAGCGCACCACAATCTTCTGGTATTTGCTATTGTAGTCCAAGGAAAAAGGTGCTGGCTGTCCATCCTATCTAAACCCCTCTTAATCTTATATACCTCTATTAAGTCATCTCTCATCCTTTGTCACTCCAAAGAGGAAAGCCCCAGCTCTGTCAACCTTGCTTCATGTGCCATATTCTGAAATGCCGGTCAATCTCATGCTTCTATAATGATCCTTATAGTCTTAGATCCTTCAGACAATCACATAACAGACATGTCCACGCACCTGGAAAATTTAGGACTCGTATGTTCAAATGCTGTTTATTAACTTCAATTCGGCATTCAACACAATTATACCTCAGTTCCTGATAAGAAAGTTGAACCTGCTAGGTCCAAACACATCCCTCTGCAATTGGATTCCTGACTTCCTGTCGGGGAGAACTCAAAAAGTCCGGATCGGAAACAGCACTTCCAAGACCATCCCACTGAGCACGGAGACACCCAGGGCCTGCATCCACTGCTGTTCACTCTGCTCACTCTTGACTGTGCAGCTAAACCCAGCTCAAACCACATCATCAAGTTTTCTGATGACACGACCATGGTAGGTCTCCTAAGTAAGAATGATAAGTCACTGTACAGAGATGAGGTGCAGTCACTAATGGACTAGTGCAGAGCCAACAACCTGTATCTGAACATTAATAAAACAAAAGGGATGGTTGTTGATCTCAGGAGAACCCGAGGGGAACCACGCTCCCCTCACCATTGATGGCTCGACCATTGAAGTCTTCAAGAGCATCAAGTTCCTTGGAGTGCACTTGGTGGAGAATCTCACCTGGTCCCTTAACACCAGCTCCAGAGCAAAGGAAGTCCAGCAGCATCTCTACTTCCTGCGAAGGCTGAGGGAAGTTCATCTCCCACCCTCCATTCTCATTATGTTCTACAGAGGATGTACCGAGAGCATCCTATGCAACTGTATCGCCGCCTGGTTTGGAAGCTGTTTAACCTTGTAAGACCCTACAGAGGATAGTGAGGTCAGCGGAAAAGATCACTGGGGGCTCTTTTCCTACCATGAAGGACATCATTAACACACAATGCAGGCGAAAGGCAATAAACATTGTGAAGGACTCCACACACCCCTCACCTAAACTGTTCTCCCTTCTACCATCTGGTAGGAGTTACCACAATACTCGGGCCCTAATGTCCAGATTAGGCAACGATTTTTTTCCCCCCAAGCTATCAGGATCCTGAATTCCCAGAACACATGTGGATGGGGTACCGTAGACTTTTACTGTATATGTCTTAATATTTTAATATTTTATTGTATTTAACTTCTAACTTATATTTATGTAAATATGCTCCGTGGTCCTGGGGAATTGCTATCTTATCTTTATCATGCGTGTATGGCATGAATGATAAATAAAAGTTTCTTGACTTGACTTGAGCTATAACTGTCCGTTTATTTTTCATCCATATGCTATTGAGGAGTCTTTTGAATGTCCCTGTTGTGCCAGCCTCCACCACCACCAGCACCCCCAGCAATGCATTCCAGACACCCACCACTTTCTGATATGTCTCCTAAACTTTCCTCCACCCACCTTACACAGAGGTCTTCTGGTATTGGTTATTCTCACCCATGATAAAGGTGCTGGCTGTCCATCCTATCTAAGCCCCTCATAATCTGATTCAGTCACCTCTCATCCTTTGTCGCTCCAAAGAGGAAAGCCCCAACTCTGTCAACCTTGCTTCATGTGACATGTTCTCAAATCTAAGCCAACATCCCAGTAAATCTCATGATCCTTACATTCTTAGATCCTTCAGTCAAGCACATAAATACCCTTACATAACAAATAAGTCCACGCATCTGGAAAATAAGGACATGTATGCTCAAATGCGCTTTATTGACTTCAGTTTAGCGTTCCACACATATACCTGATAAGGAAGTTGGGCCTGCTGGATTTAAACACCTCACTCTGCAATTGGATTCCTGACTTCCTGTCGGGGAGACCTCAAACAGTCCAGATCGGTAACAGCACTTCCAAGACCATCACACTGAGCACGGGGGCCACAGACATGTCCACACATAAATGTGCATGAATATACATGTGCATGCAATTGAAAATGTGCATTCACAATCGTACATGCATGGTATGCCCCCATATGTATTCTGTGCACAGATGTACACACATGAGGCCCACTCAATGTCATATTCAGATGGATACATATGCAATCACCCTCATAGAGCTAACACCTATTAACACAAAGGTACATAGATGTGGAAATCTCTATATCCACATTTTCATGTATGTGTGCATAAAATCTAAACATACACAATCATGGGAGAATGTCTACTATGGACACACAAACACTCACATTTTAAGATTTAAATTTTGTGTATGTATATTTGTCACATTATGCCTGGTGAGAAACTTTTTTTTTAATTTAGAGATTGCATCACCGTAACACGATCTTCCAGCCCACAAGCTCATGCCACCCAAATAAACTGGAGGTTGGAAGGAAACGAGAGTGCCCGGTAGAAACCCACACAGACAGGGAGAACATAGATAGCACCAAATTTGAACTTAGCTCCCTGGCGCTGCAATAGCTCTCAGAGTTCTTCCACGAGCTGCCTAACCGGTCAACTCTAACATTCATCCAACCATATAATGTAGAGGTACATGAGGGACGTACTGAGGCTTGGTGCAGCCAACGTGAGGTCACTGTGGGGAAGGACCATAGCCAGCAGTCATCCTCATTACCGGGCATTGAGGGGAAGTCCTTCAAACAATAGGGTGGGTGTGTGGAAGGGAGTGGGGGTAGAAGCGACAAGATCCCATAGTGGTGCTAATGGGGTAAAAAGAACTGATTTACTAGGATGTTGCCGGGTCTTCGGGAGTTGATTTGCAGGGAAAGATTAAACACGTTAGGACTTTATTCCATGGAGCGTGGAAGAATGAGGGGAGATTTGATAGAGGTTTACAAAAATTATGAGAGGTATACACAGAGTAAATGTGAGTAGGTTCTTTTCACTTAGAATTTTAGGGGAGATAAACATGAGAGGCTTTAGGGTGAAAAGGGAAAGGTTTAGGGGAAACATTAGGGGGAACCTCTTCACTCAGAGAGTGGTGGGAGTGTGGAAGGAGCTGCCATCTGACATAATGCAGGCTCACTCTTAAGTTTTAAGAATAAATTGGATAGATACATGGATGAGAGAGGTCTGGAGTGTTATGGGCTGGCTGCAGATCAATGGGACTTGCGGAATAACACGTCAGCATAGATTAGAAAGGCTGAATGGCCTGTTTACTGTGCTGTAGTGTTCTATGGAATGTAACAGGACACAGAGATGGGAAAGTATGGACATGAAAGTAAGGGTAGGCATGGGCAGTGTGTGGTTTTCTTTTTGTAAGTAATTTACTGAGAACAAAGTTTACTTTTGATTTTAAAAAATGAATGGTACAGAGTGTGGATGTAATAAAAATTATAATTACAGTTACAATTAAAACAAACAGTGGTGGGATTCACTCATGAACCTGATGGCTGCAGGGAAGAGACTGTCCTTAAACCTGTTGGTGTGCGTTTTCACACTAGGGCCTTTCTCCCTGATGGGAGGAGTGAGGATTCCGGAATGGGAGGGTGATACCATATGTTGGCTGCCTTTCTCAAGCATCAGGAGGAGATGGAGATGGGGGAATGGTGGGGAGGGAAACCTGTGCAATGCTCTGAACCACACGCCCCACCGCTTCTTCTTCCAACCTCACATGCAGAATTCCGTGGCTAACAATCAGGAAGATGCAGCACTCCCTGATCATGTCAGAGGTTTGGATGCAAGGTTCCGGGCTGCCAATGGTTTAAACAGGAGTCTGTGCGGCTGCAGAGGCTGCAGGAGTGCAGGAGACAGATCCACGGACACTCAGCGTCTCCGAAATGACTGTCTTTTGCTTCCCTTTTGTGGCGGGCAATGCTCACAGCAGACAAAAGCTGGAGTACATCACGTGACAATAAAAGGAACCTTAAGCTTGTTTTGTTTAACTTGGCCAACAGTAGCGGATGCACAACCTGTTCAGTGAGCAGAACTCGAACAGAATCAAACTGCAGAATGATGGACACTACCTACCAAAAGATCTGCTGAACCATGCTTTAATTTAACATTTTAAAAAAAGCTTGCCAATTAATTTTATTGCCCCAAAGTTGGAACCATCCTCCCCCACAAAATGTGCTATATTGTCTAATTACTGGGGAATTGCTCATTGCTATTCTGTGCCCTAACTCAAGTACCTGGGTGACACCACGACGACTAAGTCGTCGCGCTATGAATCATCATGTGAGTGGAATGTAGCATATTTTGTTTAATCGCTGATTGCAGGAAGTAAGGTTACAGAAGTCAAATCCTGTAGAGAGCACACCTCTGATGTCAACCTTGAATAAACGGCTGGAATCGTGATCAGTCTGACCGGAAGTGTTCCGTGTCAGGAGTATTCAGGGGATGGTGAGTAATGTTATTTTATGGGATATGTAGGCAAATCATATCACGAACCCACAAAGAATGGCTGGGGGAACTCGGCGCCCTTGATTGGTCATGTTTGGACGGGACTTGGGAAGGGGTTATATTGTGTATATAAACCATATACCAATTATAGTACGAAAACAGGTAATCTCCGCCCATCTACTCTGCACCGATTTAAGTGAACTCCTCTAGTCCCACCTACCTGCTCCCTGCCCATAACCCTCCAGTCCCCTCACATCCGTGCACTTATCCAACCTTCTCTTAAATGACAAAATTGACCCTGTCGCAACCACCTCTTCCAGAAGGTCATTCCACTCAGCCACCATCCTCTGAGTGAAGAGGCCCCCTCTCATGTTATTTCTAAACTTTTGCTCTCTAATTCTTAACTTACAACACCTCATTCCAATCTCACCTACCCTCAAGGGGAAGAACCTAGTCACATCTACTCTGTCTAACCCCTTCATAATTTTAAATACCTCTATCAAATCCCCCCTCAACCTGGGAAAGAAGCTGGGTAAGATGCCAAGAATTGATATCAGGTGTGAGAGATGGAAAGACAGAGTGGGAGAGGGCACTAGAAAGGGGGATGGAAAATTCTGGACGTAGCTCCATAATAAAAGAGCAGGATATATAGTGTTATAATCAGTTACAGGTGAAGGGTGTAGGGTTACAGTAGACCTTTCGAGTTGCCATGTAAAATGGGGTTAACAGGGCAATTTACCCAGTTAGTGCCCCACTCACGCGGCAGCTTGAAATGGTCTGACCCAGTCAGCATGGTCCAAATCCAACTGAGTCCTACCTCAGAAATAGTCAGGGAACCCAGTTAAACGTGCCCATCCATCGGCAGTTTTAACTGAAAAATGGCCGACCCGGTTACTCCTGTGATGTCAATGCGCACAGAGAGCCCCCTGGGTGAAGTGCCTGCTGCCATCGGGGTGAGGGGACAGAGGGGTCACTGCCGCAAGGCCCGGTCCACAATTGGGTGGAGTGAGGTTGCTGCCATGGGAGAGAGGTTGATGTCACAGGGGTGGGGTAGGGAGGTGCCACGATCAGCGGGAGAGGAGTCACTGCCATGGGGTGGGGGGGAGTTGAGAGGGGTGGGGGGGGCAAGTGACAGCCAGTGGGGGGGGGGGGAAGCAAGGGAGACTTACTAAGAGTTCCCCTGAGTGAGTGATGTGTCCCTTACCGTGTCATTGCGAAGGCAGGATCCCCCTTAAATCGCCGGGTTGGTGATTTAATGGGTCGATCCCCCTGCAGCTTAAAAGGTGCTGGAAGAACCTTTGTCCCAGGAATTACACCCGAGTTCCAGGAAGGCGACCCAGGGGCTGCAGCTTAAGTGCCTATTGAGTCCCATTGTGCTGGTCCTCGTGTTCCAGTGAGGCGCATTCAAATAGCAGCACTCGTGTAGCCCTCCTGAGACCAGGGTAAGATTTATAGGTCATGTGTGACTCCAAGTGAGTTATAGATTGAGTGCAGGGTGCGGTGTTACGGTTAGTCAAAGAGTGTGGGGTATATTGTTATATTAGCCTCTTCCAAACTGCAGCACCCTGGGTTGACTTCCTGGGACCCGGGTGCGATTCCTAGGGCAAAGGTGCTGGAAGCAGCTTTGAAATTGCAGGGAGATCATCCCATTAACCCGGTGATTTAAGGGGGATCCCGCCACCGCGATGACACATCACGCACTCACTAGAATCACCAGATATTCGGGTGCTGGCTGCTCTTGATGCATGCACGCAAGTGCTGACGTCACCGGAATAAGCAGATCAGCCATTTTCATTTTTAAATCGCCAAGGTAAGTTTATCTGCGTTTCCTGACTTTCCTCTGAGGTAGGTCAAGGACCTGGTTGGATTCCAGCGGGTCAGAGCCTTTCTAAATGCTCTGTAACTGGGGCACTAATCAGGCAAATTGCTCCATTTTACACAGCAGTTTGAAAGGGCCTACTAGGCGCTTTCAAATTGCAGCACCTGGGTAGCCGTCCTGGGATCCAGGTGAGATTACTGGGTCATGTGTCTTTCCTGCACCTTTCAAATAGCAGACTAACCTACCTGGTTGGCAATTTAAGGGGAATCCATTCCTGCAATGACATGGTGAGTGACATGTCATGCAGTCACAGGGAATCAAATCTACCCTGTGTTCTTTCTTTTCCCTTTTGTTTAAAGTTCTAGAGTAAATGGATGGGCCATTTCCCCTTCCAAATAGGTACAGGAGGACACCTGGGTAAGTTTTACTGGGTTCCATGACCACCTCTGAGGTAGGTCTGGGAACCGTGTAGATTTTGATCAGGCTTGCCCGGTTGGGCCCTTTGAAATAGCATTGTACCTGGGTCTTCAACCTAGTAAATTGCCCATTTTACAAGGCAATTAGAAATGGCCTATGGAGTGCAGTGGGTGCCAGTGCTCTTGGTCTGGTGTTACAATGAGCCACAGGGTGCAGGGCATGATTGATTATGGGTAAGGAAGACGGCCATTACTCCCGCAATCCCGAATTGAGCTGTCGCCATGAACTGGGGAAGCATGTCACGGCAGTAACCACCTCCGCCTGATCGTGGCAGCAGCACGTCTCTGGGGGGAAAGCGACTGATATGGGGTGGGTGGGAGATTTGACTGGCAGGGAGGGAACTGGCACTCTGTCAGGTAGGTCTGGGTCTGATCCTGCACTCATGATGCAGTAATTGCACCCAGGTCGAGCAGGGCTACACATGTGCAGAAATTTGAAAGCACGTGAATCACAGAGTGTAGAGTACAGTGTTACAGGGAGTTACAGAGTGTAGGTTACGGTGTTACAGTGAGTCACAGAGTGTACAGTGCTATGGGGAGTGGTAGAGTGTAGGTTCTGATGTTGTAGTGAGTCGCAGAGTATAAAGAATGGTGCTACACCATCACTGAATGAATCTGTAAAATTATTATAACGTTTGATATGCTATTAATTAAGTGTTTTATTGAAATGATGATTGTTTTATGTGAAGATTAATACATAATTCATTATCGATATGAGATGGGATTGATTGTGCATGAATTTCTCCACCTGTGGGATCCTTTTTTAGATACTGATCTCTCTTAGTCCAATATCAGAATATTATATTTTATTGAGGATTGATTAGATGAAGCAAATTACCAAGAACCTATGAATTTTGTTTTTGTTAGATTTTGGAATTGTACATGCATGTATTTGGGAAATACACTTGTTGACTGGTTGGGTCTTAGAGTTGATAGAAATATTTTGTATATAAAAGACTTAGTTCATCCTTCCTTTTAAAATAATCTGGGTTTTTTTGTTGTTGTTGGTTTTAAGGCGTGCCAAGAAGCATTCCAGGTTAATATTTTTCTTTTGAGCAGATCTCAACTGTGGTTGGAGATCTTCAGAACAGAGTGGGCTGGAAAAGGCGGGGGATGGACTTATTAGCGAGTTTATTAGGTTGGGAAGGTTGGCGATATCTTGCGTTTTCTTTCCTTTATTTTTCAGTTTGGATCAGAAATAGTGGCCTCCAGAGCTGGACTGGGGGAGTGGGGGGGTGGGGGAGGACATCTATTCATTTGCAATTAAATTAATTTATTAATCAGAAGATAACTCCAATTAATATAATTTCATGGAATGTTAAAGTTGAATGGGTCAATTAAATGGTTAAAGTAATGACACATCTTAGACAGTTAAAAGCAGATATAGTTTTATTTCAAGAAACTCATAATTCTAATGTTTAGAATGGACAATTTTTACACTCCTGTTTTGAGGCTAAAGTTAGAGGAGTCTCGATAGTAATTAATTAACCATATAACCATATATCCACTTACAGCACAGAACAGGCCAGTTCGACCCTACTAGTCCATGCTGTAGCAAATCCCCACCCTCCTAGTCTCACTGACCAGCACCCGGTCCATACCCCTCTAGTCCCCTCCTATCCATGTAACGATCCAGTCTTTCCTTAAAATATCCTATTTGTTCTTCATAATAGTATTTTAGATAAACAAGTGTGTTTTATTATTCTTACAGGGAAAATATATAATAGATTGGTAGAATTGGCTTATGTCTCTACCCAAATGTTAATGAACCAACAACAAAGTTTTGAAAGATTATTTTCAGCTTAACCCAATTTAAATGAATATTCATTGATTTTGGGAAGTGAATTTAATTGTTGCTTGGAAAAAGTTTTAGACCATTCTTCTTCTAGATTAGCAACCCTTTCTAAATCTGCAGCTGTAATACATTCCATTCTTATCAAACTTTGGTATCGCAGATGTTTGCCGCTTTTTAAATCCTACCAACAGAGAATATTCTTTTTTAAAATCTATTGTGCATTGTTCTGATACAAGGATTGATTGCTTTTTAATGGACAACCAATGAATCTCCTTGACTAAGTCATGTGAGTATCAAGGAATAGTTATATCTGATCACAGCCCAGTCATCTTGTCTTTGGATTTTTATGACATGCCACTTACAAAAAGGCAATGGAGATTTAATGCTACTCTCCTTTGCAGGTAAAGAATTTTTACATTTTATGGAGAAACCAGTACAGTTTTTATCTTCTACTAACTCCTTCCCAACGATACCTAACATGATTGTTGGGGACACAGTGAAAGAGTACTTTAAGAGGACAACTGATCTCTTATGTTGCTAATATTAAGAAGACTCACAAGGAAAGGTCAGAACTAATCAAGCAAATTAAGCAAATTGATTTATAATTTGCTCAAAATAAAAATCGGAAAATATACAAGAGAAGAGTAGAACTTAAACTAAATTTGATCCTTTCACTCTACTTATCCCATTAAACAGCTATTGTGTTATGCACTAACAACCCTTTTAATTTTGTTTGGGAGTAAAGGGCATTTGTTAGCTCTAACACATGAGCAGCAATGGAAAATTCACCAGTCAATGGTAAATTCAAAATAATAATTTTTATTAAGCTATTAATATTTCTTACTTTAAACTTAACCTCACTATGCGCAAATGTGTGTGAGTGTGTGTAATTCAAAATCTCACACTGAAAAGTCAATCTTTAAAAGTTCAGCATTATTTTACTCTTGTTTGAAGGTCTTAACGTCTCAGTTCAGAAATAATTATAATGCTCTTTTAAACGTTATATCTTCAGGCCTCTTTTACTCAAAATTATGTTTTTCACACAAAGAATCTTCCCTCTACTCAAAGACAACGAATGTGGCTAGTTTCTTTCACAATGAATTTACAAAACGAGTCAACAGAATGTACATCTTATAGATCTCTTTCATTACTTAGTGTTAATATGAAGATTCTATCTCAGGTTTTAGCACATAGATTAGAAAATATTCTACCAATAATTATCGACTCTTATTACAACATACATTGACAATTGAATATTTTATATTTACCCTCCTCCCAGTGAAAGAATGTGTTCTTTCATTAGGTGCTGAGAAAGCATTTGATCGGGTAGAATGGAAGCATCCATTTGCTATCTTAGAAAAATTTAATGTTGGTCTAGACTTCAACAAATGGATTAAATTATTATATTCATGACCTATGGCTTCAATTCATTCTAATACAACAATAAAAAATGTTAAGGCTTAATAGGGGAATGCAACAAAGTTGCCCATCAACTCCTTTGTTTCTTTTATATATAGTACTAGAACCTTTAGCTGTTGCACTCTGACAATGTAAAGAATTTAAAGGTATAACTAGATGTGGAATTGAACATAAAGTATCTCTTTATGCAGATGACTTATTGCTTTTGATTTCAAATCCTGAGGTTTCTATACCAAATATATTAGCATTGTTTGCCCAATTTAGCCAGTTTTTGGGTTATAAAGTAAATTTACATAAGAGTGAACTTTTACCCTTTAAAGTATCTTTTGTAAATGACTCTAATTTCCTGTTTAAAATAGTGAAAGAGCAATTCCAATATTTAGGAATTATAATTACAAAAATTATAAAAAATTTAGAAAAAGAGATTTTTGGGGGTATTACTCAATATGATTAAACTACTAATAGGATGGTCACCCTTATCTATTTCAATAATGGGTAATAGTAATTCAATTAAAATGAGCAATTAGCTTCAATTTCTGTATCTTTTTCAAGCTTTGTCAATTTTTTATTCCTAAATCCTTTATTAGCTCATTAGATTTGGATATTTTTTTACCTACATATGGCAGGGAAGAAAAACATGTATAAATAAAGTCCATCTTCAAAAGATGAAAGGAATGGAGGATTATCACTTTCAGATTTTAGATTCTATTATTGGGCAATTAATATATGTAATTTATTTTTATTATTATGTTTGGATAAATTAGTGAATCTCCCCTCTTGGGTAAAGATGGAACTGAAGTTTTCCAAAATAAAATCTATGTTGGCAATTTTAGGATCTTTTATTTTACTATTTTTCTTTTCTAAGTTAACACATAATTTGTTATTGAGAAGTAAGTTGAGAATATGGGCTCAATTTAGAAAATTCTTTGGTTCGATAGTTTTTTTTTCTCTGGTTAGTCACATTATAGATAATCATCTATTTCAGATGGAGGTTTCAAAGAATGACATAGATTTGGTATCCAAATTTATAAGGATATTTTCATTTGAGATAACTTTGCCCTCTTTTGAACTATTATCAGCCAAATTTAATCTTTCCAACAGGCATTTTTTTAGATATTCACAAGTTAGACATTTTGCTCAGTCCAAGCTTTCTGATTTTCCTCAAATTTCAAATACTAATATTCTTGATTCATTTTATAACTTACAGGTTTTTTTTCATGGTGAATTAATATCTTATATTTACAATTATTTCTTAGATTTAAGATCAGCCTCAATGGTTGGGATTAAGAACGATTTGGAACGAGCTTTGAACATAACATTCTCAGATGAAGATTGGTTCTCCACTCTCAGCTTGATTAATGATTCCTCATTTTATGTAAGACCTTGCTGATTACAATTTAAGGTGACAGAACACATATGTTCAAACTTAAATTATCTAATTTTTAATCAAATATTGATTCACTATGTCAGAAGTGTAAAATTTTTGAAGCTTCACTGATCCATAAGTTTTGGGAGTGCCCAAATTTAGAGGCATTTTGGAAAGACATTTTCCAAACTTTATCAATTAATTTTAAGATTGATATGGAACCTCGTCCATTAATTGTTTTGCTTGGCTTTTCACATGAGTCAGATATACGTGTGTCTGCAACTCAGAAGAGAGTTTTAGCCTTTACCACACTGATGGCCAGATGAACAATGTTATTGAAATGGAAAGATGACTCTTCACCTACCCATTCACCATGGTTACATGACGCAATTCTCTATTTAAGCTTGGAGAAAATTAGAAACAACATTAAAGAGAGAAAGTTTCTATTTGTAAAGATGTGGGTGGGGCCCATTCATGGAAGACCATCATGATTGGAAGAATTAAGAATTTTGAATGTTCCAGAGATTCTCTGTCCAATGTCTGAAGGTTGCTATCTGATCCACAATTACCCTTTTCTTCTACAAAGGTTACCTTGATTAGAGGGAGGGGGGTCAATTAGATTTAGTTTTTAGGTTTTTATTTGTAAACTAAATTTTAAAAATATAAAATTAAAAAGACAAAGTGAAGTATAGTGAAAAAAAGTAGAGTTGAAAGGGCATCATATTTTGCTAAGTGTGAGATCCATTCAAGAGTCTGGTAACAGCAGGGAAGAGACTGCCTTCGAAGCTCTAGGTTCATGTTTTCAAGCACATGCACCTTCTTCCCGACAGTAGGTAGAAGAACTTGTGGCCAGGGAGAGGTAGGTCCTCTTTCCTGAAACAACACGAGGTGTCAATAGAGGGCTGGTTAGATTGTGTGATGGCCTGAGATGCATTCATGTCTACCCTTTGCAATTCCTCTGTGCTAATGCTGTTGTTGTACCCATGCACTGGGCACTTCATTGCAATTCCACAGAGGACAGCGTGCAGCAAGTGTCCACCATATCTGATGGTGGAACTGAAACCATCAGCTCTTGACTGAGAAGCTTTGTGACAGCTCACCAAAGGCAACCAACATTGTTTTTAATATTTAAACTTTTTTTTTAAATTCAGACACACAGCCGGTATGTGCCACCTAATTTATAACCAATTAACCTACACACCTGGTATGTTTTGAATGTGGGAGGAAACCAGAGCCCCTGCGCAGATGCAGGGAGAAAAATATAGCATTCATGATATTCAGTGAGCAGTTAAAAGGAAGTCACATTTTCCACGGAGAGTGGTGGGTGGATGGAATGTTCCGTCACGTACATTTACATCAATGTACATTGTTACATTCACTCTCTATTTACACCTTTGCCACCACTGTGGCACCTTGTCATTCATCCCCCTGCTGGTGATTGGTTCTTTTGGTCTCAGCCTCTCAATATCTGGTGAAGGAAGGACTCTAGTCTGTGGTCCTTTCCCACAGCTCCCTTGTGTTGGCTGCACCAAGCCTCAGGGCATCCCCTGAGAGCGACAAATGAATATTTTTCTTCATCCTTTCTTGTGAACAGGCAGCCTGATTTGCTTGCTCTACAAACGATAAAATCGTCCCCAAATAACTAGTATTGTGTTCCTCTGTATGAACTGTGGTACCAACAATGAGTCCTTTCTCAACAGACACACCCAGCCACCCCTGAATTCCATGTATGTGTTCATTCCAGCTTCTAAAACAGTTGACACCCACGGCTGGCTCCATCACAGTGTGGTTCGGTTTCTGCAGATAAATGGATTGGAGGCCAATCCACAAGACCCTAAGAGTGGCATTTCCCTCGACATACTGCATTGGGATCATTGTCTGAAGAGGGTGGGCAGAATCACTGAGTACCCCTTCCACTCCACATGCAGCAGCTTTCAGCTGCTCCTGTCGGGGAAGAGATCCAGGAGGATCAGAGCCAGCACCACCAGGCTGAGCATCAGCTTCTTTCCACAGGCAGAGGTGGATTAACCATTAGGGTGAGTAGCCTTAAGCCTAAGGGCCCAGAGGGAGGGGGGTGGGGGTTCTGAGAGCAAAATGGTTGAATTGACTGTACACGTGAGTATTTTGAATGATATTTTGGTAATTTTGCATTTTTTTTGTATCTGGAATATTATAAATGCAATTTTGTTTTCTAAATTGGTGTTAACATGCGCGGACGCTGGTTAAAGACAGGGAGTGAAGCCTGTTGGAACATGAATCCCAGTATTGTGAAATCTGCAAATTACAACGGTAAACAGAAATGTCACCCCAGTAAGTGCGTGCTTTACCGCTCACTTACAAATGGCGAGACAATGAGGAGAAGTTGGCTGTGCTATTTGCCAAGTAAGGCGTTCTGTTTTAACTGCAAACTACTTTCAAGTGAAGACCAGGCTTGATTATTCGACAATGCCAGTCAGAACGTGATTACATGAAAGCACTTCTGGAAAGGGTTGTTGCTGCAATTAAATTTCTTGCTTCTATCTGTAGTACATTGTACATAGTCCAACAACATAAGTTATTTAACGTAACTTAACATCACTTTAATCCATTCAATGAAGGGTGGGGCGGAGGGGGCAAGGTGAGGGGGAGCCTTACTAAAGCTCAGCCTAGTGGCCCAAATGGTAGTTAATCTGCCACTTCCCACGGGCAGTGAGAATGCTGAACGGCCAAAGAAACTGCTCACACTGACCATCTGAGACTCTCATATTTACAAAACTATATTTATTAATTTGTATTTATGAATCCTTGTCCTGCCTATCTAGTGTGTGTGTGTGTGTGTGTGAGTGTGTGTGTGTGTGGGTGTGTGCACGCATGTGTGTGTGCGTGCGTGCATACGTGCGTGCGCGCTCGCGCGCATGTGTCATGTTTGGTTGCATGTCTGCGCATTTTGCACTAAGGACCTGAGAACTCTGTCTCGTTGGGCCGTACTTGTGCAACTTGACATGACTTTAGGTGGTTTTGGATGCCTGCAGAGAGAGGATTGACATTAAACGGCTGTTCTTTTGGAATACAACCATTTCCTCCTGGATTCATTGTTAGGTTCACTGTTCATTTTTTTAGGAACAGAAATGAGCAGGAACGTCAATCATACAGGGAATAATTTTAAAGTTTGTCAACGACATGAAACATGGAAACGGACTAAATAATGAATAGAGCTGGGAGGTGGTAGATGAGCTGGTGAAATAGGCAGACGTATGACACACAAGATTTAATGTATTGAAGTGAACAATATCATTCATTTTGGTTGGAAGAATGAGGAGAGGTAATAATGTCTAAAAGGTACCATTTTGAAGCATACACTGGAACAAGGAGACCAAACATGTCTGCACATAAATCTTTGATGTTGGCAAGTCAGGATGAATAGGCTGTTAAAAAGGCATTCAGGATCCCGGGCTTTATAAATATAGACATAGAGTGCAAATGTTTCTAACACACTGTTCTCAGCAGGAATGCTTGGCATGACATCTAAAGAATGGAAGAGAATGCAACGGTAATTTCAAGGACTGTATGAAGGATAAAGGAGAAATTAAAACTAAACCCTTCTTGGTCTTCAGGAGTTGAGCTACAGGAAAAGATTAAACAGGTTAGGACTTTATGAGGGGAGATTTGTTAGAGGTTTACAAAATTATGAGGGTATAGACAGAGTAAATGCAAGTAGGCACTTTCCACTTAGATGTTTAGGAGGGATAAATACTAGAGGACGTGGCTTTAGGGTGAAAGGGGGAATATTATGGGGATCTTCACTCAGAGAGTGGTGGGTGTGCAAAACGAGCTGAGATCTGATGTGGTAAATGCGGGCTCACTCTTAAGTTTTAAGAATAAGTCGGATAGATGCATGGATGAGAGTGGTCTGGAGGGTATGGAATGGGTGTAGGCCAATGGGACTAGCGGACAAGGGTCTAGAAGGGCCGAATGGCCTGTTTTCTGTGCTGTAGTGTTCAGTGGTTCTCTTCTATAGTATGGCATTTTTCTTATAATTTTGTCTTTAAATCATCTGAGATCACTGAACACCTGACGATTTCTTTGCAATCACGGATCATGGTTTAAATCAATAACTCACCGAGCAATCCCAACCAGGAAAAAACATTTGCAGATCTTTCATTTTAATCTAAAATAAATTCCAGCTGAACCTTGGGAAATTGCGCTTCACTAAAGCACAAGCAGCCTTTTGAAAAGGACCACTGTATTTTTTTATATATTTTGGAAGTATTTTTAATGGTTGTATATTTTCTCAGGTGAAATGATAAATCAAGTTGCTGGCAGGAATGAAATCTTTCTGAACGAGCATTTTAAATTGAAGTGCAAGATGGAAGATTTGGCCCATTGTTCCTTTGCCAGTACCTTGAAGGAGCTATCCATTGTAGGGGCTTTTCTCTCTGGAGCTTTGAAGCTTTAATAAAATCAGGAGGGACATAGATAAAGCAAGAAGTCATCGTCTTTTCCTCAGGGGTTCATGCATGGTATGAAGATGAGATGGGATGAATTGAAAGGGGCAAGAGGGCACAACTTCAGGATTGAAGGATGACCATTTAAAACAGAGATGAGGCTGAATTTATTACTGTTTACAGTTTACAGCATGGAATCAGGCCATGTCAGCCCTTCGAGTCCACTCCGGTTCACTTGAACAACTCCACTAGCTCGTCCCTCCCACTCTCCACCCATAACCCTCCAACCCCCTCATCTCCATATACACATCCAACCTTCTCTTAAATGACAGAAGGAAGTAGTTGAGGCCAGTTCCCTGTCAATATTTAAGTGAAGGTTAGGTTTGGCCCTTGTGACCAAGGGGATTAGGAGGTATGGGGAGAAGGCAGGAACCGGGTACTGATCAGCCATGATCATAATGAATGGCGGTGTATGCTTGAAGGACCAAATGGCCTCCTCCTGCACCTATTTTCTATGTTTCTATGACCCTGTCGCAACTATCTCTTTTGGAAGACCATTCCATTCTGCCACCACTTGCTGAGTGAAAAGGTATCCTCTAATATTTCTCCTAAAGATTTTCCCCCTTACCCTTAACTCATGCCCTCTTGTTCCAATCTCCCCATCCTTCAGGGGAAAGAGACTATTTACGTTTGGTCTATCTATTCCTTTCATAATTTTATACCTCTAACAAATCCCCTCTCAGCTGTTTACGTTCCAATGAATAAAGTTCCAATCTCCTTAATCTTTCCCTGTAATCCAGATGCTGTAAGCCAGGCAACATCCTTGTAAATCTCTGCACCCTCTCCACCTTATTTACACCCTTTCTATAATTTGGAGACCAGAGAGTGGCAAACCTCTGGAGTTTGCTGACACAGCCGGCTGTTGAGGCCAGGTCGTTGGGTGTATTTAAGGCAAAGATCGATGGGTATCTGAATAGTCAGGGTATCAAAGGTTATGGGGAGACGGGTCTGAGTGGGAAAATGGATTAATGGGCCAAATGGCCCATTATTTTATGGTCTTGAGTGGTACCTTCTTCATACAGAGTGGGTGAGCATATTCAAATTTCAGCCTTATTGCCAGAATACATACATGACATCACATACAACCCTGAGATTCTTTTTCCTGCAGGCCAGGCTGAATTTCCACTTATTGGTAGTCCAAATAAAACTGTACACAACATAAACATGTAAACAAATTTTGGTGAAACCACTACTGTTTATATTTCCCATATATAAATGTCATGACCCTTCCTGGTTGACCCTGTTCTCACTGGCCAGCTCGTGACTTCTCCCCTTTCTTCCCCATAAAGGCTGTCACGCCACAAGCCTGACCCCCAGTTCGAGTCCGTGTCAGTGTGAATGACCAACACAGGGATGCTGTCCATCTCTTGAAAATAAAAGCCTTCAGTCTTGGCAACTTCAGTCTTTGTGGAATTGATCGTGCATCACAAATAAAGAACTGTAAACAGACAGACTGTGCAATAGAGAGAAGAAATAAAACAATAAAGTGCACAAGTAAGAGTCCTCAGGGGTTGGCGGAGGTTTGATTACACATCGAAAAAAGCGGCGAATTTCTACAGAGGTGTGGTGGAAAGTGTGATGACCGGCTGCATCACGGCCTGTTGCGGGGTCACTGTGTGAAGTGTGAAGCCCTCCAAAAGGTAGTGGACATAGCCCAGGACATCACAGGCAAAATCCTCCCCACCATCAGGAACAGATATGGGGAACTCTTGTCCTCGGAGAGCAGCAGCAATCATCAAGGATCCACATCACCCAGCCCACACTCTGTTCTCGTTGCTACCGTCGGGAAAGAGGTGTAGATGCCACAAGACATCAGGTTCAGGAACATCTGCTCCCCTCCACCATCAGACTCCTCAACAACAAACTCAATTTAAGGACTCTTATTTCTGCATGCTATTTATATACTTTATTTTCTCTGTGTTGCACAGTCAGTTTGATTATATTCATTATCTGTTTACTTGCTTGTTTATTTATTATTGAATGAACCGCCAGAGGACAATTGTAACATTCAAAGACCGTCAGACTACTACATGGATTGGAAAGGTTTCAAATGCAGTCAGGAGGGACTTGCTTGGTTGGAACAAACAAATCCTGAAATGTCTGCATCCTTGATGGAGTACTCTCCGATCCTCTCACAGGAGCAAAGTCCACATTTCCCGCAAATGAAGTTTCCTTCAAGAACAAAATCCAGTTTTTTTTTTAATGTTGTTGCTAACTTGTCTTTCAAGCAGTGCTTTCCAAATCACTACAAATTGCGGAGTAAAACAAACTCATTTCCCCTCTGGATGTGTTGCTAATTACCTTCAGTCTTTAATTGCTTAATTAATAAATTACTTCTGGGAAAATCTGGCAAGCCAATTATGGGGAGACCTCTCTTCAGGGGAAATAAAAAGAAAGATTCGATCATTCAGTCCAATTGCAAAGGCTTTCTTTTGCTCGAAAGGGTGGTAAACAGAACAATTCAAGTGTGGAATAAGAGCAAATATTTGAATAAGTAACTGATGAGTAATGGTAAATTTGTTCTACCTTTCCCCAACTGTCTAATGAGTGAATATCAAGTCCACACATGTGTGTGATTGAACATAATGGTTTGGGTAAAAGCTTCTGCAATTTGGGAGTGCGGAAATCTCTATTAATATCTTCAGCTATTTTTTTTTTCTTTCTGTCTGATGCCTGAGTCGAGAGTTGCCTGGTAGCTGTTCTGCTACCTCCAAACAATGAATGATTAAAAGGGAAAGAGTCAAAGATGCTGAGAATAAAACTCCAAATATCAGCATTGTTAACCGTCCAATGCAGGATTTTTTTATTTGTGTGTGAGTGTAAAAGAATTTTGACCCTGATATTGCAAATGGAGAAGGACTCTTTCCTGTGCAGAGAGTGGTCAGGATCTGGGGAGTGTTATAGGGCAGACTGATCCAGGAGTACAAGCAGATTTCTTTCACTTTCTCTCGGGCTGTAAGAGATGCCGGGCAATACTAATGTCCACTTTTGTCTTACGGCAGGAAAAAGTTAAAGTATATCCATGCCTGTTACATTTTTAATGTGACAAGTAAAGAAATCTTAAACATTGTACATTGAAAGATGTAGGCAGGGTGGTCAAAAAGACTTTGGGTACTTTGTCTTTCATCAGTCAGAGTATCTAGGTGTGATGCGCTATTGAGCAGAAAAGCAGACACAAAAAGTCTGTTCAACAGGCTTTATTCCACATAAACTTCCATACGGCTGGCTGTGAGAGTAGCTGTGCTGGCTCTGAGACTGACCTCGAGGGATCGGATCTAGCTTATATCCCGGAGGGTGATTGGCAGCCGGCCAGGTGGAGTCAGCCCCTTCGGTGGTCTATTTACATCAGCTTATTGATAAGCCGACCAGGTGGAGTCAGCCCCTTGATCTAATTGCACTCCAATCCAGGGAACCTCCTGATGAATCTCTCCTGCAAGCTTTCTGAACCCTCCACATCTTTCCTCTTATGTGGCGAGCAGAACAGTACACAATATTCCAAACTTGACCCGAGCAAACTTCTATCCAGCTACAACATGACTTCCCAGCTTTTATACTCAACCGATGAAGGCAAGCCTACTGTGCACCTTCTCAACCACATATCTATATTGTGTTGCCACTTGCTAGCATTTGGGACTTGCACTCCACAATCCCTCTGGCCCTTGGGATCCTCCCATTTACTGTGTACTTCCTCTTGCCTTTGAGTAAAACACAAAAGTCTGCAGACACTGTGATTGTAGTCAAAATGCTGAAGGACCTCAGCTGGTCTCAAAGAGTCCATAGGAGGTAAAGATGGTGGGGGTGGGGACATGTGGTGTGATACCGTAGGGAGAAGATGCCTCTCCTGGCAGAATGAATTAGTACCCGGCTTTTCATTGTTTAAAAATTTAATTGGTTTCAAAAATTTCTTAGAGGTCTCAGAAGATGGCTACAAAAAAATCCAGAACTCAAACTTCAAAAAAAATCAGTTGCAACTGACGTCACTTTATTGGAAAAAATCAAGGCTGATCCTTGAAGACTCAGCCTCCGATCCTAGTTCCTCTCAAGCCCCGACCGATGAAGGTTCCGCGGGTGAGAATCCAGGCTCCGGCGTCACCTTCTCGGGGAGCTGGGGAAGATGGCGCTGGAGCACGGATTAAAAACTACGGAGGTGATAGTAGAGACGATGCGCATGCGCGGAACTTCGCGCATGCCTACCACAGAAGCGATTGAGTCGGAGTCTGTGGACCTGACTCCAACAACGGTCATGGGTCAAATGAGGGCTAAACAAAAAGCCCATTTACAGTTCCAGCCCCTGGCAACCTCAACAGAGGAGGAAGAAGAAAATCCCGGAGGAGAAGAAGAAAGTTTTTTTTTCCCACTGTCACAAGGAGAGGAAACAGAAGAAGGAGATCAATATATTCAAGGTAAAAGGGGTACATATTATGTTACCTCAAAACCTCTTGACCCATAGATTTTTGATAGGAGTTTTGAAACAATGGACTTAATTAGTCAGAAAATGGATGCAAATTTTGCTGGCTTAATCAATTGGAAGCTATTAAAGAGGAAATAATTGGTAATGAAAACAGATACGGCAAAATGTAATAAATCTGTTGACAAAATTAAAGTTCAAAAATTTGAAGATTTTCAGGAATGTCCATATGGATGTAAAGATACAGTTAATAAAATAGAAGATTCTTTTACAGTGTGGGAAGTTCAGAAGAAGGATTTATTGCAGAAAGTTGATAAGTTGGAAAATCAGAATAGAAGAAATGTGAAAATTGTTGGTTTGCCTGAAGATTTTGAAGGTAATAATGCAGTGAAACTTTTGTCAAAATTGGTTGCCTGAAATTTTGGGACCAGAGAACTTTCCAAATGGTTTGGAGCTCGACAGAGCGCATAGAGCTCTAAGGAAAAAAATCTTATCCGGGACAACCGCCACGCTCTATCTTGATTAAATGTCTACGTTACCAAGATAGGGAATATATTTTAAGAATGGCAGTTCAAAAAGCAAGGTCCTTTTAGTGATTCAGAATAATGGAGTATTTTTTAATGTAGATTTGAGTAATGAAATTGTTAAAAGAAGAAAAGAATTTAACCCAGTAAAATCAATTTTGTGGAATAAGGGATATAAATTTTGCTTTTCAATACCCAACAATCCTTAAAGATTTTTATGGACAATATCAAGCTCATTTTTTTGTGGAAGGGCTCAGGCCTGAAACATCAGTAATATATTTTTTTCTTCCTATGGATGCCATGAGACCGGCTGAGTTCCTCCAGCATTTCTGTGTTTCAACTTCTTCTTGCCTTTGACCTCTCCAAATCCATCACCATAGCCTTGCCTGGACTTAATTGCATCGCTACAAGTATCTTCTCCGCGAATTGGAGAGGTTGTGTGGTCCTGAGATCCCAAGAGCGATGCTGCCATAGCGGTAAGGTCGAGGGCGATGTCCCTGACAAAGAACAATCCAATCAAGTCCTCAACAGTGGAACAGTCCGACGAAGTTACTCTGAACTCAATGGCTGTGAAGGCGGACGAAGGCTGCAACAAATCTATCAGCTCCTATTGTCGTGGTTTCCACACCATTGGAATTCATTGATTGATTTGTGAAGAATCGTGTGCTTCTTGGAGGGCAACATCAAGTTCACATTAAATAAATACATGCACAAGGCGTCTTCACTCTGTGGAAAATGGAACAAAGTCCATCATCGGATAGTCATGACGAATATCACGCCCCACATAATACAAAATTCCATCCACTTGTAAATGCTTCCAAAAGGAAGTCCTTCCCCTTGTGACATGGTGTCATTCAGGCCATGTGGTAAATCTGCCTTCTCTGGCAACAGGTGTGGATGGGTTAGAGCTACAAAACTGATAATGCACTTTAATTTATTTTCATGAACAAGTCACAAAATTTGTTGTTCTGCGCCAGCATCACAGGGCAAACATTCATATAAACCACCTTACAACAATAAAGAAAAATTAATTCAGGAAAAGTCAAAGTGAGGCAGTGTCTTTGGTTCATTGATCATTCAGGAATCTGATGGCAGCGGGGAAGAAGCTGTCCTTGTGCCACTGGGTGCTTGTCTTTAGGCTCCTGTACCTTTTTCTCCCGATGCTAGCAGAGTGAAGAGGGCATGGGCTGGGTGGTGGGGGTCCTTGAGGACAGAGGCTGCTTTCTTCAGTCACCGCCTCTTGAGGATGCCCTCCATGGAGTGAAGTCTGGCGCTTGTGATGTCACAGGCTGAGTTAACAACCCACTGGAGTTTTTTCTTGTCCTGAGAGCTGGCACCTCCATGCCAGACAGTGATGTAGCCAGCCAGAATGCTCTACAGGTACACGTGTATAGGTTTCTGAGAATCTTCGGTGATGTACCGAATCTCTGTACAAAGTATAGCTGCTGGCGAGCCTTCTATGTGATAGCGTCGACATAGAGAGTCCAGTACAGATCCTCAGAGATGTTGACAGCCAGAAACTTGAAGATCTTGAACCTCTCCACTACTGACCCCCCTCGGCGAGGATTGGGTTGTGTTCTCCTCACTCCTCCTGAACCCTACAATCATCTCCTTGACTTTGAGTGCAAGGTTCTCGGCATTACACAGTGTAGAGGGTTAAACAGTCCTGAGCCCATTTGTGATTTACCGTAAATATTTGGGTATAATGCAAAAAAAATTCCCCCTTTTTACCCTCAAAAATAGGGGGGGGTTGCATTATACTCGAGAGTAAAAAAATTTTCTGCAGGCGAGCAAGTGATGGCAGTGCGACTCGGGCGGGCGAGCAGGTGAGCGGCAGTGCGACTCAGGTGGGTGAGCAGGTGAGCGGCAGTGCGACTCGGGATGGGAGGTCATGAGAAATGACATCACGAATCGGGCAGATGGGGGGGGCCAATACGACTCAGTGGGTGAGGGGAGGGGGGGTTCTTATTGTACATGGGGGTAAAATTTTTCCCTCTTTTTCCCCTCAAAAATGGGGGTTTGGATTATACATGGGTGGCATTAAACACAAATATTTACGGTAGTTCTCATTCGAGGATGGCTTTTATTGCAATCAAAAACTGCCTCAAAATAAGCCCTCCATTAAATCCAGATAGAAAATGACCTTGGATTGGAGAAGCTGAGAGAGAGAGGAAGGAGGCGAACACTTTGCTGTGTTTCAATCCCAACAGCAATGGTCAAGCTGGTGTCACAGCTGGAGGGAATCAATGGTAGAAAGCAAGCCAGCTGGAAGAAAAATAAATTTGTGAACTGAGTGCTGGGGTGGGGGGGGGGTATCTTTAATCTTCAGCAAAGAACAGCATCTGCCTGGGCATCTGCAGAGGCTGTGGGAGAGCTAGAGATGAATCCACAGACACTCAGTGACTCTGAAGGGACTCTCTTTTGCTTCTTTTTCTCTCATACTGTAAGGGGCTGTAATCTGGAGGATTATCCAACAGATCAGACAGAAAATATGCCCAATCATGTGCTTACTCCTGGAGGGTCATCTGACCAGCCAGGCAGGAGGTAGGTCGTAAGCCATTTCCCCATGTCAGTCAAGGTTAGATCCACCCACAGGTGGATCCTTGGTCATGTGGACGCACCTGGACTGGCTCCTACAGAAGCCACTTGTCATCAAAAGACACGTGGGCACAAGTGTGCTGGACCCTCCAGCCAGCTACTGCATCGAACCCAGCCACATGCAGCAGAACTTGCTCTTTGCTCCATCGGGACATCCCTGAGCTCCCCTTCAGCTCGACACCAGGAGACTGACTCTTGATGGACTGATCCAGGTTGTGAGCTGTGAGCGACACGAGAGAACTGGTGTATATGGGTACAGGGTGGCCTACATGCGTTACTGTTGTAAATGGACTACTGTTTCTCTGTCGATTGCTTTCATAACCCTAACGTACTATCAAGAGTTGCAGGTATTTATCTGTCCAGCATCCAATATGATTTGCTTGCTTCTGTTGTGGACGTTTGCAAATTCCCCAACCCCCACCCCCATATAACAAATATCATTGTTTTCTATTAACAAGTGTCCAGGTTTTAAGTTTTGATCTTGTACCTATTCCTAAACCTATTTTCTTCATTATTGGAGCACCGGGCAACAGTAATGATGAATTTGTCTGCCTTACGGCAAGCAGAGGGCAATTTTGTGTTAAACTGTATTGCATGTTCTGTACCATTGTGTAACAATGAAGGAATCTTGAATAAGTAGTTATTTTTAAACTAACTTTGTTGAACAGAATGAAGTGTAGATTTTAACAAGTAAATGGAAGACTATAAATGCCACTAACTGTGAAATGTTCATCTCCTAAGGGTGTCCTAAAGATTTTCTTGCATGAAATTATCTCACCCTCGATGGACTTTGTGCCTTTGTGACTTTGTGTATTACTCCACCAGGCTAAACTGCGGTGCTCATATCAGTGGAAGGACCCTGTCACCAATCCAAGTCGAGTTACCCCGAACGATTCTCACCACCTTTGTGACTGGCACGAGCTGTCAAGGATTTCCCAGTCAGACTCAGGACAGCAGGCAGTGGCGGATTAACCATTAGACCAAGTAGGCTGAAGCCTAGGGGCCCGGAGGTTGGGGTGGGGGGTGGCCCAAGCCCCAGGCTTCAGCCTACTCAGTAAAGGGCAGCCTGGTCTCAGTTTATCGTTTCACACTTACGGTGGGTCTGCGTGGGTGAAGCCAGTGACTGTGGGCTAAAGTTGGCATAGCGCCATTGCCAGGGCGACGCGCGCGGGGGATTCTGGGAGCTGGCGGCAGCGGCATGAAGATTTTCAGAGGGTGCGATCCTCCACCTTCCCACCAAACGATCAGATTTATAATGTCCAATTCAGTCAGAGAGACGTTTGACCGGGGTGGGTGGGGGTTTGGGGGTTGAAGTAACGCAGCTCGCCCAGAGCGCCCGGAGGAAGTGAAGTTAGTGGCACTCTGGTGGGGCTGATAGGCGTCGCTGAGTGTTTGAGGTGGCCTCCCAGTCAATCACCCAGCAACGCCCACCAGACTGACCAGAGTGCCACTAACTGCTTCTGGGCGAGCTGCTTTAATTCAACTCCCACTCCCCAATCCTTCCCTCCACCAAACTATTAGATGTTTAACACCCAATTCGGTTGGAGAGAAATTAAAGATCTAATAGCTGGTGGGAAGGTGGAAGATGGCGGGGGGCCTGTGGTGGGGTTTGAATCCTACCCGTAATCTCCAGTGTGCTGGATAACAAGGAAAAGTTTAGGAGCCCCCCCCCCCCCCCCACCCACAACGAGTGTGACACGACCTGGCACTGCCGGCAGCAGGCACCGAACTACCTGTCCTCCAACTTAGGTGATAGCTAGTGTGGCGCTTGCGCAGCTGGCTGGGTTGTGTCGCGAGCTCGTGGGGCAGTGCGAGGCTCCTAAATTCCTCCTTGTTATTCCAGCATACTGGGCCCCAAGGCACTCACTTTCCGAGAGAGCACCAACTATTAAATAATCTGGGGGGCATAATAAATCACTTACAAAATAACTGTGTCCCCCTATCATGAACCACACAGGTGCTAATTGGCTAACCAGAAGGAGAAGTTATTTATTATGCGAGTCTGGAATAAAAAGTCTGTAATTGATTCATCTAACTTTATTGATATTTTGTTATGCAGGCAGTTCTAGTACAACATTATACATAGTAGTGTAGTGTAGTCGTACTCGTCGCTCAGTCAAGGCTCACGCTCACCCAATCAGCAAAGCACTCTGCCGGTCCCAGTGCTACCTGTCAATCAATGCTCGCCAGAGAGAGTTCGGCTCATGGAGAGCAAGTATCACTCACAGAAATGTAGGGGACCACTGATTCAATTAACCCTGGACTCTGTGCCAGGGGAGCAGAGTAAGTGATCATTTGTGTGAGGGGCGCTGGACAAAGTGGCGACTGCCTTACAGTAGACAAGTTAAAGAATTTCATGTGCATTACCTTCTAAGTAACCATCTAACCATATAACCGTTTACGGCGCGGAAACAGGCCACGTCGGCCCTTCAAGTCCGCACCGGTTCACTAGAACAACTCCACGAGCTCAACCCTCCCGCTCACCACCAATAACCCTTCAACCCCCTCACTTCCATGTACACATCCAACCTTCTCCTAAATGACAGAAGGGACCCTGCCACAACTATCTCATTCGGAAGTTCATTCCATTCGGCCACCACTCGCTGAGTGAAAAAGCATCCTCTAATATTTCTCCTAAAATGTTGCCCCCTTAACTTCCTCCGGGCGCTCTGGGCGAGCTGCGTTACTTCAACCCCCAACTCATGGCCTATTATTCCAACCTCCCCTGCCCTCAGGGGAAAGAGTCTGTTTATGTTTAGTCTACATACTCCTCTCATAATTTTAAATACCTCCACCAAGTCCACTCTCAGTCGTCTACATTCCAATGAATAAAGTCCCAGTCTCCTTAATCTCTCCCTCTAATCCAGATGCCGTAAGCCAGGCCAACATCCTGGTAAACCTTCTCTGCACCCTCTCCACCTTATCTATATCCTTTCTATAATTTGTAGACGAGAACTGAGCACAATACTCCAAACCTGGCCTCACCAATGCCTTAAACAGCTGCAGCATCACCTCCCAGCTTGATACTCTTTACTCTTATCATATGCCTTCTTAACCACCCTGTCTACATGGGAATCCACCTTCAGTGAAATCTGTACCATAACCCCCAGTTCCTTTTGCTCCTCTGGGTGAATGCCCTCCCCTTAATTTACTGAAATGCAACACCGCCCACTTGTCTACATTGAATTCCATCTGCCATCTTTCAGTCCACTCTTCCAAACAAACCAAATCCTTCTGTCATCCAAGAAAATCTACCTCACTACCTCCACCATTCCCCCTATTTCTGTATCATCCGCATATTTGCTTACCCAATTAACCACATCCTCCTCTAAATCTAGTATTACATGACAATAATGGAATATTTTCCTTGCTGTTTAAATTATGAACACAGACATTTTCTGGAAATTGTACCCAGAGTTTGCATATTGTGACGGTCACTGTAAATGGTTAAAAGGTGGGACGGCTGGCTGTGGCTGGTACAAGCCAGGGGGTGTGTTGTGCAGCAGAGAGCTGAACAGGGACCAGAAAAACAGCCCCAAATGCAGCCCTGCGTCAGAGCCTGGCGATGAGGTCCCTGGTGATGAGTGGCCAGCACCAAGGCATCCTACTATCGGCCCAACCCCCTTCCCTCCTCATGCACCTCTATTGCCACCTGGCCCATCAATTCTATCCTGCCATCTCTGAGCACAGCGTACCCATGCATGCCCCGAGTACATACCCGCCACATAAATTTAGAATATGGGAGGGGAGGTCATCACTTGGGGAAGGGGCAAAGTTGGTGGGGGAGGCCTTCTAAAGCTCAGCCTAGGGGCCCAGGGGGTAATTAATCCACCACTGGCACCAAGAAAGGAAATTTCCACACGGAAGACCAAGAACTAAAAAGATCTAATTAAACACGTCTGCAGACACTGGTTGAAGTAATATCATAATGCTGGAGAAATTCTGCTGGACAAACAATGTTCATTATGGCACAGAGATAAAGAACCATAACCAACGTTTCGGGCTTGAGCCTTTCTTCACCTGTTTGCTGACCCATTGCTTTTTTTATACAACTGTTGTGTCATCACCAAATTTGTAGATGGTTTGATTGTCGTACTGAGCCGCACATTCGTAGCTTTAACGTGAGAAGAGCCGAGGGCTAAGAACACAGCCCTGTGGTGCTCTGGTACTGATGGAGATTGTGGAGGAGATGTTCTTACCAGTTCTCACTAATTGTGGTCAGGAAGTGAGGAAATCCATGATCCAATGACACAGTGGGGTGTGGAGTCCCAGGGCTTGGTGTTTGCTGATTAGTTTTGAGGGATAGATGGTGTTAAATCCTGAACTGTAGTTGATTAAGAACATCCTGATGAATGTATCTTTAATGTCCAGGTGTTCCTGCGTTTTATGCAGACCCAGTGAGATGTCATCCACCTGTAGACCTGATTTACGATAGGCAAATTGGAACGGATCCATGTTGCAGCGCAGACAGGAGCTGATATGATTCAACACCAGCCTTTCAAAACACTTCATCACTGTTGATGTAAGTGCTACTGGCTGTTAGTCATTAAGGCAGGTTACTGCACTCTTCTTGATTAATGCCCTGCTGAAGTGAGATATTGAAGATATCTGTGAATACATGATAAGTTGGTCAGCACAGATTTTTAATACTCGGCCGGGTACTCCATCAGGCTAGATGCTTTCCTTGGATTTTTTCTCCTGAAGGCAGCACGTCATCCTCAGATACAGACAGTATAGGGTCATCAGGGGATCCGGACAAGCGGTTCTTCCCTGTTACTGTGGTCAGGTTAGGCGTAGAAGGCATTGAGTTCCTCTGGGAGTTAAGCTTTTCTGTCTGATACTGCATCACATTTGGTTTTGCAGCAGGTTATGTCATCTAGGCCCTGACACAGCTGTCAGGTGTCCTTCCAACTATTTAAATTGAATAGTCAGCAATTTAAATGTGTGTCCTCCTAGTATGTGACATTTTTACTCTGTGGAAAAAGATTCAGTCTGCATTCAGAATGCCTCTCATCATTTTATAAATGTCCATCATGTCTCTCCTCAGCCTCGGCCACTCCAGAGAAAGCAGCCTTATTACTCAGCCCTTCCCTTCTAATCCAGACAGCACACTGGCCGACCTCATCTGTACCATTTTCAAAGGAGATGACTATGGGCTTCAGGAGGACCAGGAACGACCACCCTCCACGACACTTCAATAACTTTGAGGTGGAGAGAATGGAGGACGGCATCTTCCTTGGAGTACACTTAACAAGTGATCTATCCTGGACAAACAACGTCTCTTCACTTGTCAGGAAGGCACAAGAGCAACTGTACTTCCTGAGAAGGCTACCGACCACCATTACATCAACCTTCTACAGGAGGTCTATTGAGAACGTCCTGACTGGCTACATTACAGTGAGGGACGGTTGCTGCAGAGAAATGGATTGGAAATCAATGCCCAGGACCATAAAATTGATCTACCGGGATTGTTGTCTGAAGAGGGCGAGCAAAATCATGGAGGACCCCTTTCACCCTGCACACAGCATCTTTCACCTGCTCCCATCGGGGAAGAGATACAGGAGGATCAGAGCTAGCACCATCAGGCTGAGGAACAACTTCTTCCCACGGGCAGTGAGAACGCTGAACAACCATAGGAACTGCTCCCACTGACCCTCCGAGACTCCATGAAACAATATTTGTATATATGAATACTTGTCCTACATATGTATTATGTGTGTTATGTCTGGTTGTGTGTCTGAGTGTTTTGCAATGAGGACTGGGGAACACTGCTTCCTCAGCTTGTACTTGTACAATCAGATGATAATAAACTTGAATTTATATGAAAAAGCCTCCACAGCTTTTCTGTAATGGGGTGACCAGAATTTCACACAGTACTCCAAATATGGCCTAACCAATGTTTCATATCATGGCCACATGACTTTGACATTGTTGTACTCCCCAGGCCGTGCCCTCTTCATTCTGCTACCATTGGGAATAGGTACAGGAGCTTGAAGATGAGCACTCAGCGGCATAATGACAGCTTCTTCATTATCCTATAATCAATGCGACTAATGGAATGATATTTTGGCATGACTAGAAGGGCCGAGTGGCCTGTTTTCTGTACTGTAGTGTACTATGGTTCAATGGTTCCTAGGTTCTATATTTATATGAATGTTTGCACTGTGGCGCTGCCACAAAAAACTAATTTTGTGACCTGTTCATGGCAATAAATTCTGATTCTGATGAAGGCAAGCTCATCAAACCTTCCTCACCACCCTTTCTAAGATGCATTTTCTTTTAGAAAGTAGGCTAAACCATCGAAACATAACTTAAATAAGCTGTCAGTTGCTGTGATCCGAGAGGACAGAACTGAATCAACACCAGTAATGAGAAAGAAAACTAATGCAAGGCCTTGGGAAATGGGCTAAGATGTGAGATTAATGAGCTCTGTCAAAAAGATATCACAGAGTCTAAAGGCAGAATGGTCCCTTCTGCACAATTGTTACCTGATTCTGCACAAAAGAACTAAAGTTCTTTCCTTTCCAATATTTTTATTAAACATATTATAAGTAAACAAAACTGTTATGAGCCCCAAAACCCAGCAGCAATAGATATTCACCAAGACAATGGTTACTTAAACAAAAGTTGCTTTTAATTTTCTTTAAACATAAAAACAAGATCAAACTTTAACTTATTATTATTAACTTAACCTAACAACCCACTCCTAATTCAAAGCACATGTGTATGTAATGTCTGTATGTTCAGGAAAGTTCTTTGTTTTAATGGTCCAGTCATTCACTTCTCACTTCTCCAAGTTCACCAGTATTAGGCAATTCCTATACTATGCACAGAATTTAACATTTATGTATTTTCACCAGGCTCTGGTGTTTAAAGTTAAATGGTTACCACTTAGGAAGGTTCTTGTTGATTTGCTGCTCATTGGATACAAAATGATTTCCTCCGATTAGCCACTTCAGTATCTTGGGCTTTCCAAATGATAACTTCTTCTTCCAGGTCACCACCGATTTCCTTTTGATTCCCTTATTTCAGGAGAAACGCTCTAGCCAGCCGTTTCCTCTTGTAAAGACAGCAAAGGTTTTGAACAGGCTGAACTCAGAACTCGCAACCAGTCTTCAAAATGAGGTTTTCAACAAGCCTGCCAGATTGCCATGTTGCAGCCACTGTAGAACCTACTTCTCTCTCTCTCCCTCCAAGAGGAAATCCTGTTTGCTTTTTTTTCTCTCTCTCCTCGTAAAAACCAGAACCTCCTCCCCCAAGGTTCCAAACCCCAATCCTTAAAAAGATCTTATCAACACTTTGAGCCTGGACTTTGTTCCATTTGCACCTGCTTTTGAAATTTCTTCCAAAGCAGTTTAATTGTCTTTTGCAAAAATCACTGTTACCTGGATGTCTAGCTTCAGTTTTAAATGAGATGTGAAGTGTATCTGTTTATGAAGTGACTTACACTAACACCCCCCCCCCCACAATCTATCTCTTTTAAAGATATTTATATATAATATAATGCTTAACAATACATAAGGAGAATAGAATATAGAATCAAATATAAACACAGAAATATCAATATATTGCAATATCTAATATAACATTATAACTAAGTGAACAATAACTAATTTCTCCTCAATTTGGAATATTCCAAAAAAAGAAAAACAACTAAAGTTCTGTTTTGAATGAATTAATCTACATGTTAAATATTCCTTGGAAATGAAGAAATCTGGTGTCAACATTTAACGAACTCAGCTTTTCTCTCTTTTTTAATGAATGCAATATCAAGGCTGACATGTAACACTTGGCCTATCCCTTGTTAATTGCTGGTCCTTCACTTAAAGGTATGGCAAAGGCTCCATTCCTGCATCTAATAAGTTCAGAAGCAACAAACACATCAAAGTAAGTTATGGCTAGAGGTTTATCAAATGTCGTTCGCAGAAGCAATCTTATCTGTTTATCCCCACTTTGTGTCAGTCTTCACAAAGCAATCACATGAAAATTGATGACGAGGGGAAGGGGGGTGAGTGGTGGTGAAGGAAGCTTCATTGACCGACTGTGAAAGGCTGTCAGCGGGGCTTCTAAAAACAGGAGGCTATAAATCTCGTTAAAAATACGTGCAAATTGTTCTATTGTTATTTTTCTGTTTGTGAATCCCATCAAGGAGTTTCACTGAACATTTCCGGCATGTTGTCGGGAATAAAAGAGCCATCATACTGACACTCTTCATCGGAAGATGGGGAATATCCCTGCAATCCTGAAGCACAGAGGGAGGACAATTGGCCCAGCATATAAGTGGCAGTGGTCTCACATGTGACAGCTCTCAGCATACCAGTGACTCGAGTTCAAATCCGACATAGTCTGTAAGGAGTTTGTACGATCTCCTCTTGACCTGCGTGGGTTTCCTCCGTGGGTTCCGGTTACCCTTCAAAATATTAAACATTACAGCACTGTACAGGCCCTTCAACCCTCCATGTTGTGCCAAACTATATAAAAGTGTTAAAGCCTCCCGACCCTATAACCCTCTACTTACCTTTCGTCCATGTGCCTATCTAATAAAGGCCCGTAATGTTTCAGCTTCCACCACCACTCCTGGCAAGGCATTTCAGACTTCAACAACTTTCTGTGTAAACAACTTACCCCTGATGTTTTCCCTATACTTCCCTCCTTAAATCTTACACACATGTCCTCTGTGGTTGTTATTCCCACCCTCAGAAACAGGTATTGGCTGTCCAACCAATCTGTGCCTCTCATAATTTTGTAGATCTCAATCACGTCCCCACTCATCCTTCTACATTCCAAAGAGACAAGTCCCAGCTTTGTCAACCTTGTCTTATATGACATGCCCTCCGATCCAGGCAATATCCTGGTAAATCTCCTCTGCACCCTTTTCATAGGTTCCACATCTTTCCTATAATGAGGTGACCAGAACTGGACACAATACTCTAAATGGAGCCTCACCAGAGACTTATAAAGCTGCAATATGATTTCTCTACTCTTATACACCATCCCCCTATTAATGAAGCCCAAGACCCCATAGGCTTTTTTAAACTATCCTATCAACCTGAGCAACTCCATTGAGGGATGTATGGACATGAACCCCAAGATCCCTCTGTTCATCCCCACTCTTAATTAACCGACCGTTAACCCTATGCTCATCTTTTCAATTCGTTCTGCCAAAATGCATCCCCTCACACTTATCTGTGTTGATCCCCATTTGCCATTTTTTCTGCCCAACACTGCATCCTGTCTATGTCCTCTTGCAACCTCTGACAACCTGCAGCTCCATCTACAAATCCCCCAGTCTTCATTGTCATCCCCAGACGTACTCACCCAACCTTCTGTATCATCATCCAGATCATTTATAAAAATCACCAAGACCAAGGGACCGAGAACTGTAGGTTAATCGGTTGTAATTGTGTGGCACGGGTTTCAATGGCCGGAATCAGCTTCTGCCATGCTGTAAATAAATTATAAAAAAACTTGTAAATTATTCTATCCTACCAACTTGCTTTGTTGCCAGATATTTATCTTAATAATAGGGCAGCATGGATAGCATAGTAGTTTGCACAACACCCTTACAGCGATCAGGTCTAGAGTTCGAATCCCACACTGTCTGTAAAGAATTTGTACGTTCTCCCCCTTTCTGCATGGGTTTTCCCTGAGGGCTCCAGTTTCCCCCCATCATTTGAAACATACCAGGGGGGTGTAGGTTAATTGGGTATAAATTGGGCAGCATGGACTCGTGGGCCAAATGGCCTGTTACCATGCTGTACATCTAAAAAATGTTTTTAAATTATCTGAGGCACATTCTCCTCTTCTCATTCAAAGCAAGTGTAGATGTCTGTTGAAATTAACCCAAATCTCTCTTCATGGACATGTTGAATGATACTGTGCAAGGAGACCAATCAGCCCATCACACACAGAGAAACTTTGTTCCTCTCACCACCAACCCTTTTACTGCAGCCTTCTACGTTGTTCATAATTGTGTAGATCTCCAATTCTCTCTTAAAGCTCAGAAAGCTGAGCGTCCTAGCTTGATGCCCTCCAATTATGTTACCAAATTATCAATCCCAGGATAAAGTTTCCTATACACGCAGAAGGAGCGGAGGAGACTTGCAAACAACGTTAACAGGAGAAGAAAATGTGGAGAGATTGCTGAAGTGGGGACGAGATCAACTGGCATTGATTCCTGTGGCAGAATTAACCTCCCAATTATCATGTGTATCAAGATGCAATGTATCATGTGCTCGCTTTGGCAGCACATATACTAAAATTGGAATGATACAGAGAAGATTAGCATGGCCCCTGTGCAAAGATGACATGCAAATTCATGAAGCATTCCATATTTACAAAAAAAATTAAAAAAAAAATGTTAAAAGAAAAAAAAATTAAAAAGAAAAAAAATTAAATTTTTTTTTTAAAAATTAAAAAAAAAAAAGCAGTGTATCACTACCAAACTTTGGGTTCTATTATTGAGTGGACAATTTATGCAATTTATTCTTATTGTTACATTTTGATATGTTCACTGACCGCCTTTCATGCGTAAAAATGGAATTGAATTTTTTTCTAAAAAGACACTGATGTTGGCTATGTTAGGTTCATTTTTGATTCTCTAATCTGACTATCAATCCAATCACGAGTCATAGATTGAGGATATAGACACATTTGAGGAAATATTTTGGTTATTATCGTCATCTTTCTCTTGCCATTCCTATTCCAACTAAGAATGGTATAGATGAAGCATTAAAAGTTCGGCGGGCAGCAGCCTCCTTTGAAGAAGACCGCAGAGCCCACCTCACTGACAAAAGACAAAGGAGGAAAAACCCAACACCCAACCCCAACCCACCAATTTTCCCTTGCAACCGCTGCAACCGTGTCTGCCTGTCCGCCATCGGACTTGTCAGCCACAAACGAGCCTGCAGCTGACATGGACTTTACCCCTCCATAAATCTTCGTCCGCAAAGCCAAGCCAAAGAAAGAAAAGATGTAAAGATCTTTTTATTCGAGATAATTTTTGAAAAATTAGCAGCAAAATGTAATCTTTCAAATAGATAGACTTTTTCTTAGATATTTACAAATTAGGTATTTTGTTCAGTCCAAACTTTCTGATTTCCTCGAATTTCTGAACCGAATATTCTTGATGTTGTGGCGACCCTCTTAAAAGCAAGCAAACCAGCTCCTAAGATGGCTGTGGAAAACGCAGGAAATTGACCTGCATCCAACACGGCTTTTATCTGGTTTGCTGATGGTATCGCTTCCTGCCCATGGGACAGAAGCAGTGATGGAGGTCAGCCCAGCCTGCAAGCCTATCAGTCTTGCACTATACTCCGCAACATGTAAATTGACTTCCCTGCTTACACATCAACTCAACAACATGTTCAGTGATTCCACAATCTGTACACTGACATCTATAGGAGCTCAGTATTTTTTGATTTGCAATTTTTCCTTGGAGATTAATATCACAGATTTATAATAATATAACGGATTTAAGAATGGCCTCAATGACCAGGATTAAGAGAAATAGAGAGAGTATAGAGAAGGTTCACGAGAATGTTGACAGGATTTCAGGGTCTGAGTTACAGGGAAAGGTTGTGCACACTGGGGCTTTTTTCTCTGGAGCGTAGAAGATTGAGAGGGGACTTGATAGAGGTGTTTAAGATTTTAAAAGGGACAGACAGAGTAAATGTGGATAGGCTTTTTCAATTAAGAAAGGGGGAGATTCAAACTAGAGGGCATGGTTTAAGATTGAAGGGGGAAAATTATAAGGGGAACATGAGGGGAAGTTTCTTTACGCAGAGGGTGGTGGGGATGTGGAATGAGCTTCCGACAGACGTGGTCGAGGCGGGATCATTGGTTACGTTTAAGGAAAGACTGGATCGTTACATGGAGAGGAGGGGACTAGAGGGGTATGGACCGGGTGCTGGTCAGTGGGACTAGGAGGGTGGGGATTTGCTACAGCATGGACTAGTAGGGCCGAACTGGCCTGTTCTGTGCTGTAAGTGGTTATATGGTTATATGGTTATATGGATAAGAACAATTGGGAACGTGATTTGAATGGTGCATTCTCGGACTAGGATTGGGACGCAACTCTTAATTTGATCCATGAGTCTTCATTTTCTGCATGATTTTGTTCATTACAATTTAAGGTGGTGCACAGAATGCATGTCTAAAGTTAACTGATCTCGTTTTTATCCCAATATGGATCCATTATGTGATAAGTATAAAATATTTGAAGTTCATATGTTTTGGGTGTGTCCAAACTTGGAACATTTTTGAAAAGAGATTTTCCAAACTGTGTCAATGAATCTTAAGACAAAATTAGAACCAAGCCTTTTGATTGCTTCATTTGCCTTTTCTCTAAAAGAGAATATATTTCAGTCCTCAACCCAGAAGAGAATCTTATCTTTTGCTTTGTTGTAGCTAGACGAGCAATTTTTATGAAGGGGATAAATAATGCTTCACCCACTCACATTCAGTGGTTTCATGATGTCATGTTTTATTTAAGTTTGGAAAAAAAATAGATATAATATTAAAGATACAAAGTCTGAATTTGATCAAATGTGGGGCTTATTCATGGATTTTTATTATCATTTGAGGATTCAAGTGGTCTGTATGCTCCGGCAATTCCCCATGTGGTGTCTGGGGGCCGTTATGCGATGCATATTTAAAATATATACAGATAAATTTGTTTAGAGGGAGGGGGTAGATTAGTAAAGATAATGTTTTTCTTTTTATTATTAACACTAATAAGTAAAGAGGATTAGCGACAGATGACAGATCATATCACTCAATAATCATGGCTATGCTTCTAACTTACAATTGATATATGATATGGATATGATTTGATTTATGTTATTGTAGGTTTACCTTGTGTAAAGGGTTGTTATTAAACTCAGTAAAAATATATTATTTTAAATAAAAGGATGAGTAAAACATTTTGTTTTCCATGTTATCCAGGTAAGTGAACCTTTTTCTGTCGCTATGTTACTTGGGAGACTTCTTAAATAACTTAGAGAAGCAAGATTCAAATAATAAAATAGTCTTTACTTACTGATGCCTTCCACCATCACAGGAAACTTGTTCACTCACACATATACATATATATACACCCCACAGTGGTGCACTACAGTTACTACAGTGAGAAGGGTGTATTCTTACACAGTTACAATGTAGTCCTGACTATATAACAAACCTATATATCATACAACAGGTAGTGCCAGTGTGTGTGAAAACAGAAGTTCAGGTACCAAGTCACAGTAATGTGAACATAGAGTCACAGGAGGCAAAAGTCCAGCTATCGTGTCACAGTAACACAATTGTGCAGGATGTCAGGACACTGATTTACTACAGGTTACCAACAAATAAAGAATACAGTCACTCATTTCCTTCAGCTCACCAAGGCGTGACTGGCCCTTTGACTCCAAAGCAGAATATGGACCATCGATACACATCGGCTACAACCTGTCGATGGAAACCGCATCAGCTTTTCCATTCCTGTTACTCAATAAAGTCTTTGGGTGGCATCGTAAGACCTGAAAAGACCCATCGTAAATGGGCTGAAGTGGTTCACGAACAGCATCATGTCAGAGGAACACCTGAGTACAGGTGACACCTGCCGCACAGAAGTAGGTTGGAGTAATCTTGTGTTTCCCTGAAGACGATCAACGTAACTAGCTGGATCATAAAGCATTTAACTTGGACTTGGATTCACAAACTCGCCCGACAAGGTTGACGTGGTGTCATATATTAGCTCTGCCGCTGAACATTCAAGATCTGACTTCAGATCAGAAGGCTGCATGTTCAAATCACTTGTAACAGCACTGATTTACCACAGCTTACAAAAGCATAAAGAATTCACTCACTCGTTTCTTTCAGAACACCATAAAGTCAACTTTATTTTTATTACCCCCTAGACCATTGGTTCTCAACCTATTTCTTTCCCCTCACATCCCACTTTAAGTAATCCCTCTACCATCAGTGCTCTGTGATTAGTAAGGGATTGCTTAAGGTGGAATGCGGTTGGAAAGAAAAGTTTGAAAACCACTGTTTTAATCGTTTTAATTTGTGCACGGTTTCAAAACTCCAAAGAAAATGGGCCAATGGCAATTTTTCTCAAGCAAAATATTGTGTCTTCCCTTCCCACTCACAAACCAACTTAAGCAATCCCTGACGAATCACAGAGCACCGATGGCATCGGGATGACTCAAAGTGGGACGTCAGTGGAAAGAAAAAGGTTGAGAACCACTGCACTAGACACAACATTGCATTCTGCAACTCCCCAAACTCCTCTGATTTTCTCACTGGCTCAGTGCCACATGGTGATCCTGACACTTTCACTCTCCCCCTCCAAGATTCATCACCCGTATACTGATGCGTTGCATTGCTTACATCATCAATGGTGACCAGCGCCGCTCCCGATAAAGGTAAGTATACAACCGCGACAAGGGTACAGTGTCTAGTGACAAAGGAGGACAAAGTGCAGACAATGTTAGTAAAGACTGAGCACAGTAAAATAGTGCAAAGGATCATAATTTTCTATGAGAGTTCCATTGTAGAGTCTAATAACAGATGAAAATAAACTGAACCTGGTCTGTATTTTTAAACTTATGTCTCCTCTTCCCGATAGGAGTCATCTAGTCTGTGCTGAACTATTTTTCTGCCTTGTCCCATGGACCTGCACCTGGACCACATCCCTCCACACCCTTCCCATTCACGTATCAATCCAAATTTTTCTTAAGTGTCCAAATGGAGCATGCATTTCAGCTGGCAACTCATTCCACACTCTCATCACTCTCTGTGTGAAGAGGTTCCCCCTAATGTTCCCCCTGTGGCGGCCCGCCACGGTGGCGATCAAGCCGGTGTTCTGGGCGGTGAGCATAGCCAAAGGGCAGCAGCCTGCCCAGCAGCACTGGCCCCATCAAATGAACCGGCAGGTGAACGGCAAGGGCAGCTTAAAGGCCAGTGACCCCAAAATGGCGCTGGCCCTGCTGCGCAGCCAACAGAGAAGGACAACACGTGGGGAAGAAGGGCATTGTTATGCAGGAAAGTACCCGAAGGTGGGAAACCCACTTTTGTTACGCATGTTGTGACGTCAGCCAAGGGGGGCCACAGCGGGAACAGTAGATATAAAAGTTGGGCCTGAGCCCTAATAAAACTCAGAGCTTAATCTGACTACACTATGTATGTGTGTCTCCTTTCAAGTAGCATGCAGCTACACCCCTAAACCTTTCCCCTTTCACCCTTAACACATGTCCTCTGGCTTGTATGTCACCTACCCTCAGTGAAAAAAGCCTACGCACTTACCCCTATCTATACCCCTCATAATTTTGTATACCTCAATCAAACCTCCCCTCATTCTTCTAAATTGCGTGAAGCCACTCTTATCATGAGGGAAAGAAAAACAAAAGAGATTCCCCCCCCCGAGTAACTGAGGGGTCCAAAGATTTGCCTCCAGTGCCTACAACCACATAGAGTCCAGTCCAATCCATTAAGAGCCCGAGCTCCAGGTCTGAACCTCCGAAACGATCAAGGAACCTTCAGCACCCTCAGCATCCTCTTGCATCCAGTTCTGATACCTGGTGCCCCTTCAGCCCGTCTCGAGCCAGTCTCCGGCAGCCTTGTCTAATGTGACTCCCTCAACCACAGTTACCAGCAACTCTCAGCCTGCGCAGGTTCCTCACGGGTTACCAACAGCCCGTCGCCCGCATGTTCTTCAGCAGCAGAACCCTTCAATGGTCTGATGCCGCTGTGGTCACCATCCCGTGGGTCATCTCCTCTGCTTCTCTTTCTCAAATGTTGGGTGGGGGGAGAGTTGTTCTGTACCAGTCCTCTCTTCAACCCCTCCTGGCTGCTACTGATCAGACCCCGTGGGATTTTTGACAGGCTGTTTGAAGCCCGTACGGAGATGGCAGCAGCAGGACCGGGCAGTTGGACCTCGTGGGAGCGCTTTGTCTCCACTCGCCTCTCCCTGCGGTTCGTCACCAGTGGCTGAGCTGCCATTGCCGCAGGTCCAGCAACGCCACTATTTTCAAGCCCGTGGTGATTCGATGTCTCTGATTGGATTCTCTCCTTTACTTCTCCTTTATGTTTTAATATTTGGGCCTGATCACTTGACCCTTTGTTTGCCTTTGATGGCAAGTGAAAGAAAAGATGGTGCACACGACAATCATTTAAATCCTGAAATAATCGCAGTTGGGTTTCATTGCAAGAGAATGCGATGTTACAACGGTGCAGACAGATAGCTGGTCCTAAACTAGTGTGATGTTTTCCTCGCATTGAGCCCTGTGCCAAAACATTACAACAGCTCACATGCAAACCTTTGATTTTCAATCGCTTTCTGCCAGAGGTTTCTAATCAAAAATGTCAAGTTGAGGGTAAACATTGGCAATTGTGCTTTTCTTTATCAAAACAAATCACCATCTGCATATCTGTTATGAGCCTGCAGGAGTTTCATTTGGACCCTGACCCCCTACAATCAGGCTAATTAAAACAAATGCCTTTGGTTTCTGCTACCTTCAATTTGACGGCTTATCATAAACTCCTTTGGGCTTCAGTCTCCAGAGCCACCGGACCTTTACTGAGACTTTCTGTTCAATACAACAACTTGCACAGCCAATCAAAAAGGCCGGATAGAGTGGACATGGATAAGAAGTTTCCAGTCGCAGGAGAGACTTGGATTAGAGGGCACAGGCTCAGAATAAAAGGACAGAAATGAAGAGGCTTTTTTTTTCAGATGGGGAAGGGTGAATCGGTAGAATTCTTCGCCACAGATGACTATGGAGGCCAAGTCATTCGGTTTATTTAAAGCAGAGCTTGATGGGTTCTTGTGAATGTGCCAAATATTTGTGTTGGCAACTCGTTGTGCAGAACACGTGCTTTCCCAAATCCAAAGAATGAACTGTTTGGATTTCGTATGCTCACGGCCTTAATTGGAGAACTATTTATAGTATTTACAGTGCCCTTGGTCCCGAGAAAATTCTCACGAACCATCTCACTCACATGTGACTGCATTAGTTGATTGATAGCTTAAGTCACAAGAACCGGTAACACCCACTCCTGGCGACGGTGGGGTCACTCTGTTTAGGGTGTCCTAGTAACTCCCCTTTTGAGTTGGTTACTCCTACGAATGGAGTTTGGGATCCACTTGGAAGGGCTTCACTGCTCTCTGAACTCTTTGAGATTTCCTTGCGGGTTCCAGTGATGTAGAGGGTATCGGCTCATTTCCGTATGATGGGTGCGATTGGTGGTTCAATGGTTTCTGAAGTTCAAATGTGTCCAACCAGACATCCAGGCAGGTGTTGTTCCAACGAGGTTGCATTCTGTTGGTGACAACTGGTTGGCACGTCTGGTCCATCTTGTACATGGTAGAGAACATCTCCAATTTTTCTGAGGATTCTCCCCAGCTGTCATACATCTGACTTACCTCTGTATTTCTGCACCAACACACGTTGACCATCATGAAACGACCTTCCTTTGGATCCATGCTGGCAATTGTACTGTCGTTCCATTCATAATCTCTCGGTCATACCTTCAGCACGTCCACCTTCCTTACAATACTCCTAGTATTAAAGTAAATGCATTTCAGAGATTTCCCACATCTTCCCTTCTGCTTGTCCCCATCTTTACAGACAACTCTATTATTTATTACCATCATCCCCCTTCCATCATGGCACTGATCCTTTTTCTTCTCGATCACCTGTCTTTCCACCCCCAAACATTGTCTACAAGCCTTCTTTATTAGCGAAGAAACCCTCTCATTGCTGTTCTCCTTTTTGTGGCCACCTTCCCCAACCGTACTAGTTTAAAGCCTCCTTAGTTGCCCTAGCAAAGGCCCCTGGCTGGATTCTGGACCCCCTGGGATTCAGATGCAACCCATCCATTTGGTACAGGTCCCACCTGCCCCAAAAAAGGTCCCAGTGATCCAAGAACTCGAATCCCTTCTCCTTACTCCACCCCTTTAGCCACACATTCATGCTCCACCTGATACTCTTCTCGTCCTCACTATGCGTGGCACAGTAAGGAGTAATCTAGAGATTATCCCCTTTGTGGTCCTTCTTTTTAGCTCCTTACCTAACTCCCTATATTCATTTTTTAGGACCACTTCACTCTTCCTCCCTATGTCAATGGTAACAACATGTACCTCAACATCTGGTTCATTACCTCCCCCCCCTTAGGATGTCATGGACACAAAAAATTACATCCCAGACCTGGCACCAGGGAGGAAAACTACCATCTGGTTTTCTTTATCATGTCCACAGATCAGTCCTCCTGACTATTGAATCCCATGTAACTATTTCCTTCCTCTTCCTTTCCCATTCCAATTCATGCTCCACTTTCTGCAGTTTCATTTATGGGACAGGTCGTTTTGGCTTGAAAGTCGGTTTCATGTTTCACCTTTGTTTTAGTGCACCATCCAAGGCCTTCAGAAAATACCATTGCTTTAGCTGTACCAGCAACTTTTGTGGGGTATTGGCTGATTATGGGGTATGTGCCACTTGCAACTTGTGGCAAATATTGTTGAGTCTCGAAGGTTTAACCTTTTGATCCAGTCAAGACCCATGAGATCGAGGTTTTACCAGATAACATGTTCCATTTTCTTCTACGCCGATTAAGCCGATGGAACAGTCAACTGAACCTAACAACTCCAGGATCCCCCGGAAGTGTTCCGTGTCTTGTTTTCCATTGGAGTCACCTCTGGCTGACCAATCAGTTTCCACGTTTTCTTTTATATTAAGGTAATGTCAGACTCTATATCAATTTGAAGCCTCATTGGTACACCGTTAATGTGTCCTTTCACATATTTCCTGCATTTGGCATTAGCCACCTTGAAAGCCGCTGCAATAGGTTTCATTTTTGAGGGATGAAGTGAACTTATCAGGTGCTTTCCATCTTCCAGCTCCGCAACATTCTGTTTTATGCCCCAGGCACTTGCATTTACTGTTTCTGTCTGCATGGGGAGTCACGAGCGTCGTGCCACTCATTGCAGTTCCAACAGGCCCTGGGGAGTTTGGCTGGATGGGTCACACTTTTGTTTTGCTGGCACAATCACTTGAGGATGGACAAGGGGCTTCCACCAGTTTGCTGTTGCGTTTCAGATTAATTAAGTGTTGACCATTCGGCTTTTAATCTTTGAAGCGTCATATCCGACTCCTGCTCAATCTTTGCTAGCAACCGCGTTCTGAGGTCGGCATCTTGGTGCGACTGCATTCCCGTTACAAAGACTAGACACTTAAACTGGTCTTCAGTTAGCGTAGGGAATTTGAAACACTCTGTGACAGAGTAAGGAATTGTTAGAGCAGTTTGCACACACACATTTTAAAACACAGAATATCTGCAGGACCTTTGCAGAATGCTTTTTGGAGGTGGCAACAAAGTATTGACAGCAGCTTGCCCGGGAGAGCATGTGATCTTTGCAGGCAAAGGAGAAGAGTTTTTGCAGTCGAAGAGAAGAGTTTTGCTCTCAGAGAGGGAGGGTGTGAAACAGAGAGGAGAGAGACAGAAATCAGTTCCAGAGGGACAAACTTTGGAAGGCTGCCTGGTCACGGGAGAAGACTGGCGGTGTGAAAGGTGACCTGAAAGAAAAAGGATCATCTGCAGAACCCTGAAGGGGGCAAGTTTCGTCAGCAAGACTGATTGAGAAGGAATCAGTTGTGGATGTCCTGGAAAATGAACCCTCTCTCTGAAAACCAGCAAGAAACCTCCTGAGTGGTAATCATTTGCACCAAAGACTGGTGAACTTTGTTAATGCTAACTTCTGTGCACAGTACCAGAATTGCCTGCAAACAGTGAGATTGAACTGTGATCTAAAGTGGTTTGGTAGGTTAAGTAAGTAGGTTAAGTAATAAGCTAAAGTTTAATTATAATTAAGAACGACTTTTGTTTAAGTGACCCTGTGTTGTGGTGCACATCTATTACTGCTGGTTTTTGGGGGTCCTCTGGACTCTGTAACAGTTCATACTGTTCAATTCACCAACCCCGCATATGTCACAAAATCTTGGGTATCTTTCTTAGTCATTTTGAGGCCCTGATACCGAATGTTGAACAGTGACGTTTGCTCCCCCAAATATCTCTGCCAACACATTAAGTGTTTCCCTGAAACTGAGCTCACGGGGCTGCTTTAGCAGAATGAAGTTTGTGTGGCACTCGTGTTCTCAAGTGCCTAACTTCCACAACGACAGCTTAATTTTCTACATATCATTGAAGTTGGAAAAGTCAACTGCAAATAAGTCTTCATACTCTCTGAACCCCAAGTTTCAAATGTGCTTGACTCTGGATAAGATGAGAATTCAGTAATCAAGCTCATTAAAGCATCTGCTGAATTTGAGTGAACTTCAGGTGCCTGGAATCCCAACGGATATTTTATCTACCAGCTGGTCAATGAGCTTCGCTTATACTTCTTCAAAGTTCTTCTGCTGCAACTTGAGGACAGCCTGCTGCTGTTCAGTTGTGCCTGGCGTTGTCTCCTCATCACCAACTTGTTGTTAATGTGCCAAATGTTTGTGCTGTGCATCTAAATACAAGCTTTTTCCCAATGCTAGCAGAGTGAAGAGGGAATGGCCTGGGTTGGGGGGGGGTCTTTGAGGATAGAGGCTGCTTTTTTAAGACACTGTCTCATGTAGATGTCCTCAATGGAGTGAAGTCTGGTGCCTGTTTATTCGAGTCCTGAGAGTTGACGCCTCCATACCAGGCAGTGATGGAACTCGGCCGAATGCTCTCCATGATGTAGTGACACAGTGCTACCACCGGGATTTGTTGGAGATGGAGTGTGTGGCAGCTGGGGGCTGTTGCATCTTGGGCAGATTCAAGATGGATTCCTCCACATGAGGACCTGCCTTTGTGTACTCCATTCTTGGTGCTGTTTGCTTAGTTAATACATCTAGTTGTTTAAAAAGAACCCAAGTTTCTTTATTGTCATAAAAGAAACATCACATGTTACCAGGAGCAGAAGAAGCAGCTAGTAGTGGAAGAAACACCAGCAATGTAGACAAAAAATAAGACAGTGTGCATAATGATTAACAGTCCATAACAACAGAGAAAAAAAGGAGAGATAAAAAAACTCCTAACACTGTAAAATGGACTGGAAATGTAGACCACGAGTGGAGGCTAGTTAAACAAAGATTCATGCCGTACCTGCAAGCCATTGGAATCAATAGCAAACCAGATACACAGAAGATTGCAATGCTGTGGTAGCTGCTAAAGCTCTAGAGGTTTTCAACACATTTGTTTTGGCTAAGGCAGAAGGCCAGAGCAAATTTGACAAGGTTATCGAGATGTTGAATGAACACTGTTCACCAAGAGAAATGAAACCTTCGAGAGGTACACGTTTTGCTTGAGAGAGTTTTGATTTTTCTTTTACTGGGTAACCAGGATGAGCAAAATCAAACATTCATAAACAGGGGGGTGGGGGGGGTGTGGTAATAGGGGTGGTGGTACCTACTTATTGAACATTAATGTCCTCTACGTCCTCGGTCCCACTGGCATAGCAGATGAAAACGTTTCTTTTCTTGTGTGGAGAGTCACTAGTGTGCTTGAAGCTAGACGCTAGTAGCGGGGTCAGGTAGAGAGTCACTAGCGTGCATCAAGCAACATGATACTGATGCGGACGGGGAAGGGGCTGGGTCCAATGTTGAGCGATGGCCGTGAACATATGGGGCCGCAGCACCTCGCTTTGGGGGGGGGGGGGGCAATGCACATGGATGCTCGCCCACCCAACCTTGGCTCTGACCCTGCTTTATAAACAGACTTGAAATTGAAAGCAAGAGCATGCAATTATGGATCGCTGCAAGATTCAATGATCGGTGATCAAAATGTGTTCGAGATTAATGATAAGAAAGTGAGAGAGAGGTTGCTGCGAGAGATAGACCTTACCTTAGCTGGAGATGTGAAGATATCCCACGCAAGTGAAACAGCTCTGTAGTAGGAGAAAGAGTTCAGAGGTAATGTAAAAGCCAGTGAAAATGAAGGCATAGTGATAGCCACAGTGTCTGGACACACACGCAAACAAAAATTGAGATGCAGGAAACAACAAAAAGATGGAGAGACATTCAATTGTAAACGATGTGGCACTAAACATCGGCCAAAACAATGCCCATCTTATGGGAAAGTCTGTAACAAGTGCAAAGGGAAACCATGCAGAGCAATCTGTTTCCAAAGGGAAATAAGACAGAAGTAAGGTTAAGTGGAGTGTGTCATTGTATACAAATGGAACAAATATTCCTTTCCAGCTGGACACTGGGGTAAAGGTCAATTTGGTCTGTGAGCACAACATCAGGGCAATGAAGATAAACCCATACATCCCTGCAAATCCTGTACAGCTCAAAGCCTACAATGGACAGACCATCAACATGAAAGGTACACGTAAACTCAAGGTGAAAGTTAAAGATAAAGAGCATCACTCAGGTTTACATTCACCCCAGAGGGACATGAATCACTGATTGATGACAAAGTACGTGTAAGCTTAAGCCTAGTCAAGAGCAATGCGCAGAGCAGCGTAGAGAAAATACTGGATCAATTTCTTGACATCTTCAAGGGATTTGGAGCTCTACCATTCACTTATAAGATACAGTTAAAGGAGGACACCGAGCTAGTAGATCATGCCCCAAGGTGGGTTCCAGTGCTACTAAAAGAAAAGCTCAAGCAGGAACTTGACTGAATGACGGCACGAGGGGTCATAAAGAAAGTGGAGGAGCCCACGGAATGGGTGAATTCAATGGGGTGTGTCAAAAAAAAGAACGGTGACCTACTTGAGTGCATGGAACCAAAAGACTCGAACACCAATGTAAAGAGGGAACATTATCAGATTCCAACCAGGGATGAAATTAGAAGTAAGATGGCCAGTGCAAAGTGTTTTTCATTAAATTAGATGCATCCCAGGGCATCTGGCAAATAAAACTGCATGAAAGTAGCACGAAATACTGTACATTTAATACAGTTTGGCTGATTCTGCTGTCTGAGGGTGCCCTTTGAAATTTCCTCAGCTCCTGAAGTGTTCCACAGGATAATGGAGCACATCGTAGAAGCCATAAATGGGGTACGTGTGTACATGGATGACATGATCCTATCAGGATTCACACAAAGTGCTACAACACATCCAGAAGTAGGGATTAAAGTCAAAGAGAGAAAAATGTCAGTTTGGTGTGAAGGGAATCACCTTTCTGGGAGATAAACTGTCAGAGGCAGGTGTGGAGCCAGACAGGAGCAAAGTGAAAGCAATTCTAGAGATGCCCAGACCCACTGACAAAAAGGTATATTGAGAGTTCTGGGAATGATCAATTTCATTGGTAAATTCACAGCAAACCTGTCTTCTAAAACAATGTATATAAGGACATTGTTACAGGACAAATATGAATTCAATGGACAGACATCCACGAGGAAGAGTGGAGACCACTGAAGACCATTCGAACTACAGAACCAGGGCTTTTTACATTCTTTGATGCATCCAAAAGGACAAATATATCAATGGATGCTTCAAAAGATGGAATAGGTGCCGTACTACTTCAGAGTGTGGGAGAAGATTGGAGGCCAGTTGCATACTCTTCAAGGATGATGACCACATCTGAATGTCGATATGCACAGATTGACAGTGTCCATGGACTCGAGAAATTCCACAGTTATGTGTATGGTCCAGCAACATTCATGGCAGAGACAGACCATAAGCCATTAAAAGCACTAATCAAGAAAAACCTCAGTGAAATGTCACTGAGAATCCAAAGACTGATGATGAAGCTACAACATTATGATCGTAATTTTATAAGCCACTAGCAAGCTACCCCTCAGCCTATGATACTCTCGAGAAACCATCCATCGTAGACTTCTCTGACAGTACAAAAGATCTGTTTCCATAATTTCCCAAGGATTTTTTAAAAATTTAGACTTTTTCTTTAAATTTAGACAAATACCTTGTGCATGCCAATTGCGCTCAATTGACCTCCAACCCCATACATTTTAAAGGGTGAAAGAAAACCAGAGTATCTGGAGGAAAACCAATGCAGACATGGGGAGAACGTACAAACTCCTTACAGATAGCACCTGATTCGAACCCGGGTGGCTGGAGCTATAATAGCTTTGCGCTAACCGTGATGCTCTAGTATTACTGTGTGCATCTATTATCCATCTATCATATGTATTCATTGTCTCTTTTAATTCAATTAAGTTTACTTTTGTAGTTTTTTTCATAAATACTTGTATGACTGTGGCAAGAAAGGATTTTAGAGCATGTGCAGATTATACAATGTGTATGACAAAAAGCAATTGAGGTCCATGCTTAGTATAGAGGTTAGCCCAAAGCTATTATAACGCCAGCAGCCCAGATTCGAATCTGGTGCTGTCTGTACGGAGTTTGTACATTCTTCCCATGTCTACATGGGTTTCCTCTGGGGGAGGGGGAAGGGGTCCAGTTTCCTCCCACCTTTCAAAAGGTATAGAGATTTTAGGTTAATTGTGGGGAGTGGGCTTGTGGCTGGAAGGGCGTGTTACTTTGCTACTTGTCTAAAATTAAAAGCCTCCATATTTTTCCTGCAAAGGGTGACCAGAATTCACAAAATTTAAATGCTGGCTGTTGCGACTATTTTCCTTTATAGTCGCTTGCAGGAATTAGAATGTTGGTGCTATGACTCTCATTGAAACAAAACTGTATTAAAGCTGAGTTGAGTTTTCCACGGTTTAACAGTTACTACATTATTAAAAGCCATTAAAAACCTTGCTATGGAGTACTTAAATTATTAAAATGTCAATAAAAGTTGTCAGATCAAAACTAATTCCTTCAATCTTATAGGCAAGGAAATCAAAACTGACCGTATATCTCAAACATTCAGAGGGAACTAGCTAACCTTGAAGCAAGATGTTACAAGGAGACAGCATGAAATATGTCAACATCTACTGGGTGCTTGCGGAATTAGTTGGTAACTTGCATTTTAACCCTTACACTCAGCATGGATACACATAAACGGCGTTTCAGGCCTGAGCCCTGAATGAAAAGCAGGGAGGTGCCTGAATAAAATGATGGGGGGATAACAGCAGGAGGAGGGGCATAGTCCCACAGGCAACAGGTCATTGCTCTTGTCCCCTCCCACCCATATCCGCCTATGATCTCTTGCTTGTGACCCAGTGCTCCTCCCCGCCCCCTCCTCTCACATCCCCCCCCCCACCCATCCTCCACCCCACCTGCCTGATTTTAGATCATACCTTGATGAAGGGCTCAGACCTGATATGTTGGTTATGTACCTTTTTCTCGACTACATAAGGAATGCTGCGTGACCTGCTGAGTTTCTCTGCTATTTTTGTGTAAAGTACAATCACAGACTTTCTTATTTAACTGGCACAAAATTTAATATTTTTTTAATGTTAATTTTTAAATTAGAGGCCTAGCATGGAAACGGGTCCTTCTGACCCATAGGCGAGCACCACCCAAATACACCCACGTGATCAATTAACCCACTTACCCCGTAAGTCTTTGGAACATGGAAAAATATCTCCCAAGTGCTAACCAAAATTTTACACAGCATCATATATTATACTTAGCAAAGTGTAATTTAACACATTTAAAGCTTTGGGGCAGCACAGTTGGCATAGAATACAGTGCAAAGCCTTTACAATACCAATGATCTGGACTGGGGTTCGAATCCTGCACTGTCTGTGTGGAGTTTATACGTTCTCCCCCTAACTGCGTGGGTTTTCACCATTTGAAACATACATTAATTGTGTGGCACAGACTTGTGGGCTCTAATGGCCTGTTACCATGGTGTATGTCTAAATTTTAAGAATATAGATTTAATAAAATATTAAATGATGGCTAAATGGCATAACTGTTGATTCTTTGTACTCTCCTATCTTCTAGAAAGTTTTGTGTAGATGATTAATTCTGGGTTGTGCCGGCTAACAGCAATGGTGGCCCAAAGATTTGACTCCTGCTGGCTTGTTTAATGAGACATGTCCTGGACTAATTAAGATCATTAAATTGCTAGTTTATGACCAGCTGCCAAGTTTTTAACTGGTGGATTTAACACTGTTTCACGACTTGAATATAGAGTAGTAATCTGATGGATTTACTACCAAGCTTCAGAATAGAAGGTCGCTGTTGTCTCCTAATGAAAATCAAAGCTGGCAATCTTTATACATTGCAACAAAATGTAATTATCTGGTGATATGGAACAACAGAACTTTGGATCTTTACACAGGTAGTACTTTCTTATAATGTTACAAGTATACACCACTTTACAAAATTGTTTCGCAAAATACCATTCTTCCATTTTGTAGGTGGGCTTCACCAGCCTTGCTGGAAGGGATACCTCACAAAATGGACCAAGGTGAGTTGGTTTGAGTGTGTGACAGAGTATATTGATATGTTTTTGGGAGATAAAATGGGGCAGGTTGGTTACTGTAGGTCACATACAAGCACTTTAAAAAACAGATCTTATTTGAAATACTGGAGCTCTGCCTCATGCTCGATAGGCCGGGGCCAACAGTCTTTGGAAGAGCTTTGGAGAGTGCCCAAGAGACTTCACTAATGGAATGTTGTTTACATAAAAGCAGCAGATGAAAGATCCTGTTGGAGCTGCAGACTGTCTGGAGTAGAGCTTGCTGTTCTAAGAGGGTCATGTGGTTTTGCAAGCAGAGAGAGTCAAACAGGCTTTCTGTCAGAGAGTCAGAGAGAGAGAGACGCACACACAGAGATCGTTTCTACAGTGTTACAGTTAGCATCAGCAGCTGGGACTGGAACAGGACAAGTTGGCAAGCTTGTGGAAAACCCCATGTGGAAGATGGGTTTTAAGTGCTTCATTCAGCCTGGTCAAAGTCCTTGTGGTTCATGCAAGAGGAGAGGACTGGCTGTCTAATGTTTCACTTGGAATAAGAGAAACAAAAAGGCACTCTGTGGTGACCTGAAAGAAAGAAGTTATCATCTGGAGAACCCTGAAGGGGGTAAGTTTCGTCAGCAAGACACCGAAGTGGCTGGGTGTCCATTGTACAACAAATCTCTCTCTGAAAATTGACAAGAACCTTCCTGAGCAGTAACCATTTACCTTTCAAGCACCAAAGCCTGGTGGACTTCATATATATTAAATTCTCTGCACAGCATAAGAATTGCCTTCAACTGGTGAACTTGCAGGAATGAGAAGTGAGATTGGACTGTGAATCAAAGAAGTATTCTGAACTTGCATACATATTACACACACGTGCACTTAGAATTAGAAGGAGGATCAGTTAGATTAACTAAGTCAAGAGTGATAAGTTAAAATTTGATTCTGTTTTCATGTTTAAAGATAATTAAAAGCAACTTTTGTTTATGTAACCATTTGTCTTGGTGAATATCTATTGCTTCTTGGTTTTGGGATCCTCTGGGCTCGTAACAAGTGTCACTCATGAGCCAGGAGGGTGTGACTTGAAGTCCATGTCCAAAGTTGCAGAGACTCAAATCTGGGCTCAGGTGCAGTGACACCTTGCAGATCACAAATGTGCTGGAGAAACTCAACAGGAGTCACAGAATCCACGGAAAGTGAACAGAAAACCAACATTCTGACAGAAACTCTTGTAAGCCAAAATGGCGTAAAGCAAAGTAGCAATTACCGTTGATTTCTATGGCAAAATCTTTTGACCATTCCCAGACCCAAAAAAGAACTAATCAAATCATATCAAATAACACATAAATCCTAAAATACCACTATCATTTATCTATTAAACGGAGGATGATATGGTAACCACACACCTATAAAGTCGATATACTGTATTCAGTGTAGCTAGGCTGAGCCTTTGGAGGTTGGAGTGGTGGGAAGTACAGGAGACTGGGATATAGGAGAGAGAGGGCTGTGCGCACAGCCTCTTCAGCAACTCGCTGCTTTCGTCAAAGCAAAAAATCCTTTCGTAAAAGTAAAGACAGGTTTCTTCGTAAAAGCGAATTTGTGTAAAGCAAGTATTCGTAAAGTGGGGTGCACCTGTATATGGGTTGCATAAGCAGTGGGTTGCATTTGGAAAACCTCCAAAGTACTCAGGAATGTTTCAAAGATATTATTTTGGATCAATGTGTTTTAAAACCATGATTTTTAATTGGACATGAAATATGTGTTAAATTACACTTTGTGGGTGTGAATTTCATCTTTTACTGTGGGTCCTTCACATCAGCTTGGGAAAGAATTCATCTAGTGAAAACAAGCAGAAATGCTGGAGAAACACAACCAGTCGTGCAGAATCCATACGAGGTATTACCGACCTATCGGGCGTGAGCCCTTCTTCAAGGTACAAGTATACAGGCATTTAAATGAATGGAAAGGGCAGAGAAAGGAGAACAGACCAACAGACAAAAAGTGTTCATTGGTGACAGAATGGAATGATCTTCCAGAGGAGATAGCTGCAGCAAAGTCATTTAAGAGAAGGTTGAATGTGTACATGGTTATGAGGGGGTTGGAGGGTTATGGGCAGAGAGCAGGAGAGGGGAGCTAGTGAACCGGCACGGATTTGAAGGACCAACGTAGCCTGTTTCCGCGCTGCAAACGGTTATATGGTTACATGATATAGATTGGAAGACAGCAGAGAGGAAAGGTGATAATTGATTGGCTCTGAATGCAGAGCTGGGGAAAAGAAGACGGAGGGAAAGAGAGAGATAGAGTAGATTCTTTTAAACTGCAGCACCTAGGTCACCCTCCTGGGACCTTGGTGTGATCAATGGGGAAAAGATGCTGGAGCACCTTTTAAACGGCAGGGGAATCGACCCATTAAATCGCCAACCCAGCGATTTAAGGGGGAATCCCATCCCGCGATGGCACAGTAAGTAACATGCCATGCACTCATGGGAACTGTTGGTAAGTCGATCCCGCCCTCCCCACCAGTCTTCAGTCACCTACCCCCATCAGTCACTCCCCCGTTAGTCACTCCCCATCATCAATCACCAGCCCCCCAGTCAGCCACCTTCCCCCCTGACAGTCATCAGCCCTACCGTCAATCACCAAGCCTCCAGTCAGTCACCCTCCCACCCGTCTGTTGCCACCCCCACCATCAACAACACCCACCCCATCAATCATGCCATACCCCGCTGCTGCGAACGTTGAGCCATCACTGCGAACCGGAATGGTGTTCACAGCAGCAGAAATTCACAGCGTTCCCCCCACTACTCTCTCCCCCTGCACACCTACCTCCCTCTCCCCCCCATGATAGCCACCCCTCTCCCGTCGATTGTGGCACGCCCACCACCCGTGGCAGCAACCGCTCCCCTCATGGCGGCAACCTCACTCCTCCTGCCTATAGACCCCCACCACCCCCCCATGACAGTAACCACTCCCCCCTCCCCACCCACCCCGGGCCCTGTGGCAGCAATCCCTCTCTTCCCCTGATTACGACTGGCACTTCAGCCAGCGCTGACGTCACCAGAGTAACTGGGTGGGCCATTTTCTTGTTCAAGTCACCGGTGGATGTGAACTAGTTAAGTTTAACTGGGTTCCGAGACTATCTCTGAGGTAGGTCAAGGAGCCGGTTGGATTAGGACCACACTGACCTTTCTAACTGCCTCATGAGTGGGACGCTAACAGGGAAAATTGCCCAGTTAACCTCATTTTACACGGCAACTTGAAAGGGTGTGTGTGTGTGTGTGTGTGTGTGTGTGTGTGTGTGTGTGTGTGTGTGTGTGTGTGTGTGTGTGTGTGTGTGTGTGTGTGTGTGTGTGTGTGTGCGAGTGACAGAGAGAGAGAGTCATTCTCAAGTATGAGAGAGAGAGAGAGAGAGAGAGAGAGGGATCGAGTGGAAGCCAATGGGACTAGCTCAGGTAGGCAACTTGGTCGACATGGACTAGTTGGGTGGAATGGCCTGTCTTCATGCTGTAAAACCCAATGACTCCACAATGCACGGGAAAGAACAGAGAGTTGAGAACTGGGCCAGCGCCATCACGGGCCTCAGTCTCCACTCCATTAAGGACATCTTTAAGAGGCGGTGTGTCAAAAAGCAGCCTCGATCTTCAAGGACCCTCACCCCCCAGACCTCCCCATCTTCACACTGCTACCATCAGGAGCGAGGCACAGGAGCCTGAAAACGAACACCCAAACAGCACAAAACCAGCTTCTTTCCCTCTGCTGTCAGATTTCTTACTTTAGTTCTGTTTTGACAAGAGAGGCTACAAATAACCTCCCAAGGATGTTGGGAAACATAGAGACTAATGCAAGGGAGGAACTGAAAGAAATCAGTATCTCTAAGGACATGGTCTTGGGGAAATTGATGGGATTGAACGCAGATAAATCCCAAGGGCCTGATAATCTACATCCTAGGGTACTCAAGGAAGTGGCCATTCAGATAGCAGATGCTTTAAGAATTACTTTCCAGAACTCGATAGACTCAGGATCATTACCCATGGATTGGAGGGTAGCTCATGTTACCCCACTATTTAAAAATTGGTGTAGAGAAAAAGCGGGGAATTATAGGTCGGTGAGCCTTACATCAGTAGTGGGCAAAATGATGGAATCCATTATTAAGGATGTAATAGCGGAGCATATGACTAGCAGAGAAGGGATCGGACGGAGTCAACATGGATTTACAAAAGGTAAATCGTGCTTGACAAATCTATTGGAATTCTTTGAGATGGTGACAGGTAAAATAAATGGGGGAGAGCCAGGGGATGTGGTGTACCTGGACTTCCAAAAGGCCTTCGATAAGATTCCGCATAAACCACTGGCTTCCAAAATCAAGGCTCATGGGATTGGGGGCAAAGTATTGATGTGGATTGAGAACTGGATGGCAGATAGAAGACAGAGAGTTGGGATAAATGGCTCATTTTCTGAGTGGCAGGCGGTGACCAGTGGGGTGCCACAGGGATCTGTACTGGGACCCCAGCTGTTCACAATTTACATTAATGATCTAGATGAGGGGATTGGATGTAATATCTCCAAATTTGCAGATGACTCTAAGCTAGGAGGGGTTGTGTGCATGGAAGAGGGGGTCAGGAAGCTCCAGTGTGATTTGGATAAATTGAGGGACTGGACAGATACATGGCAAATGCACTACAATGTGGATAAATGTGAGGTGATCCACTTTGGTAATACAAACCGTTTATTATAGATTACTATTTGAATGGCAATAGATTGGGAGATGGGGAAGTGCAGAGAGACTTGTGCATCAGTCACTGAAGGCGAGCATGCAGGTACAGCAGGCGGTTAAAAAGGCAAATGGTATGTTGGCCTTCATATCAAGAGGGTTTGAGTATAGGAACAGGATACCTTACTGCAGCTGTACAGGGCCTTGGTGAGACCCCACCTGGAGTATTGTGTGCAGTTTTGGTCGCCTTATCTAAGGAAGGATGTTCTTGCAATGGAGGGAGTGCAGAGGCGATTCACCAGGCTGATACCTGGAATGGCAGGAATGACTTATGAGGAAAGATTGCGCAAATTGGGATTGTACTCGCTGGAGTTTAGAAGATTGAGAGGGGATCTCATAGAGACATATAAAATTCTGGCAGGACTGGACAGATTGGATGCAGATGGGATGTTTCCAATGGTGGGAGAATCCAGAACCCAGGGCCATGGTTCGAGGAAAATAGGCAAACCATTTAGGACCGAGATGAGGAGGAATTTCTTGACCCAGAGGGTGGTGAATCTGTGGAATTCATTGCCACAGAGGGCAGTAGAGGCAGGTTCATTGAATCTATTTAAGAGGGAATTAGATCTATTTCTTCAGTATAAGGGAATTAGGGGTTACGGAGAGAAGGTGGGGACAGGGTACTAAACTTTAAGATCAGCCATGATCTCATTGAATGACGGAGCAGGCTCGAAAGGCCGAATGACCTACTCCTGCTCCTATCTTCTATGTTTCCCCTTTCTCTTCCTTTGCACTAATTTATGTCATTTTTAGCAATTTTGCACCTGTGACGTGACTGCAAGATAAAGAATTTCATGGCATATTCATGACAATAAAATCTGATTGTGATGGTTTATATGACAGTCCCAGAATCAATCCAAGCATGACACCGTTATATTGATGGTGCAGCAAAGACAACTGTGTTTAGAGGACAGGTGGGCAACATTAGATCAACGACGGCTTCCTGTCTGTCAAAAGTTCCTCATGAAGTATGCACCAGGGTGTTTTCCATAACAATTTCTATGCAAAATTGATTCTGTATAGGTGCATGTTTGTGCGCTTAGTCCCAGAAGTGCCTTAAATTCAAAAAGCAACAGTCAAATGATTGCAAACGTTGAATGTTAAGGGCCAGATTAGCCCTGAACAAGCTGAGATAGTTTTCTGGTGTTAAGCATGAACAATACAAATTGAAGCAATGTGGTGTTTTAATATTCATTCAGACATAGTTTGGATGATCTGATGAATTCATTTAATATTTGCAAAAATTAAGACAGATTAGTTTTTGCTCTGGGTTGACAGGAGAGCATTGTTTTGAGAGATAAGGATTATGAAGATGGATTCCTGTAATACTGCGGCAGTGAGCCCCTGTAGTACTGTTTATGAGTTTGTTTCATTTTTTAAAATCTGTGCAACTTTTTGGCAGTGTTATTACAGCAGAAATTTAAATTTTAAATTTTTATTTTTAGATTTAGACGTACAGCACGGTAACAGGCCTTTCGGCCCACGAGCCCATGCCGCCCAATCCCACCCTATCAACCCATGGTATGTTTTGATGGGCGGGAGGAAACTGGAGCCCCTGGGGAACACCCACGCAGAGATGGGGAGAATGTACAAACAGACAGCCCGGGATTTGAACCCCAGTCCGGATCACTGGCGCCCCACGGATATATATCCTGTTATATATAAAGACTGGGCAGTTGTACACACAGTCCCAGCACCGAATGAAGGGTGGGCTTAATTCCAATCTTTTGATTTATAAGACCATAAGACCTAGGAGCAAAAATAGGCTATTCAGCCCATCGAGTCTACCCCATTATTCAATCATGAGCTGATGCATTTTCCCACTAAGTGTCACTGCTTGTACTTCTCCCCAAAACCTTTGATTCTCTGGCTAATCAAGAACCTATCAATCTCTGCCTTAAATACACCCAAAGATCTGGCCTCCTCAGCCACCTGAGGCCACAAATTCCACAGATTTGCCACCTTCTGGCTGAAGCAGTTCCTCCACATTTCTGTTCTTAGCAGATGCCCTTCAAACTTGAAGTTGAGTCCTCTTGTCCTGGACTCTCCCACCATGGGAAACAACCTTTCTACATCAAATCTGAAAGACCTTCTTGCCCTCAGCACCAGGGGCATAGCAAGGTTCTAAAGTTAAGGGGAGCAAGCACATGAAAAAAGTGCCAGAACACAAGCCAAATGGTGTTGATGCTTGAATAGTGGACCACACTGACATTTTGGCGACTTCAGAGCGGGAGTGGAGGGTGTGTGGGGGCGGATGGCAGAAGGGGGAAAGGCGCGCCCCCCTGCACCCCCTAGATACGCCTCTGCTCAGCACCCTCTCAAATCCCAGGTTCTGATACCTGGTTCCAATGAGCTAGTCTCCAAGTCTCCAGCAGCCCCCAACCCGTGTGGGTCCTTTGATTGCAAGTCGCCCACAGCCTGTGTGGGTTCTTCAGCCACTGACTGCCTCATTGACTCCTATGCTTCTCCATCTCGGGGATGAGGGGTGCTCTCTTCCTTTCTGGTGCCCCGCACCAGTTTGCTGTTCCCTCGGAGTCTGCAGCATCTTGTATTATGCTGATGAGAACAGGAGTCGTAACCTTGGGCACAGACCCAAGGTAGGGCAGGAAATAAAAGCGGAAATGAAGAAAAATCCTTTCCCACTGGAGGGGGTTGAGCCGCAGAGAGAATCCTAGTCGTACACGCAATATTGCAGCATTAGGAACCCAGATTCGATCCAGTAGGATTGCTTTTGAAATGAAGAGGTAGCTTAGGGTCATCTCTGTCTCCATTCTGACAGAGGGTCCTGAACCCACAGAGTTGGTGGCTCCTCCTTCCACGGACACTGCATAGGCCTGCTGAGTGTTCACTCCATTTTTTGCTTTTGTCTTGTTGCATCAAGACGCCTCAGAGGCAAGGAGAAACGAGGCGCACAATTTCAACCTTCACTGCTGAAGGGCGGCACGGTTACCATAGTAGTTCTTTGGCTTGGCTTCGCGGATGAAGATTTATGGAGGGGTAATGTCCACGTCAGCTGCAGGCTCGTTGGTGACTGACAAGTCCGATGCGGGACAGGCAGACACGGTTGCAGCGGTTGCAAGGGAAAATTAGTGGGTTGGGGTTGGGTGTTGGGTTTTTCCTCCTTTGTCTTTTGTCAGTGAGGTGGGCTCTGCGGTCTTCTTCAAAGGAGGTTGCTGCCCGCCGAACTGTGAGGCGCCAAGATGCACGGTTTGAGGCGAGATCAGCCCATTGGCAGTGGTCAATGTGGCAGGCACCAAGAGATTTCTTTAGGCAGTCCTTGTACCTCTCCTTTGGTGCACCTCTGTCTCGGTGGCCAGTGGAGAGCTCGCCATACAACACGATATTGGGAAGGCGATGGTCTTCCATTCTGGAGACGTGACCCAGCCAGCGCAGTTGGGTCTTCAGCAGCATGGATTCCATGCATAGTCGTTAGTGCAATGCTGTTACAGCACCAACAATTAGGACTGGGCTTAGAATCCCGTGCTGTCTGTAAGGAATCTTCATGCTCTTCCTGAGTCTCTCCTTCTGATCATCTACTGTTACGTCGCAGACTAGCAGCAACAGAAATTCACCAAGTCAATCCCATTTTTAAAATTGATCAGCACAGGCTCGTGGGCCGAAAGCGCCTGCTACCATGCTGTAAGTCTAAAATAAATTAAATTCTTGCCTTGTGGCTAGCTTTAAGGTTATATGTCACATTTTACTGAGTACAGTGAGAAGAGTTCTTCGTCACACAGACTAGCAGGTCAATTCTAGCATTCATACAGCCACGTGAAGAGCACATTTCACACAGTGGAAGATTGAAGTGAAAATGAAGATTAATTAGTACCACGCAAGGGCTGCACGAGAGCACCGCTGTGGGGTTCATTCAGGAGCCTGATGGCTGCGGGAAGGAAACTGTCTTTAAGCCTGTTGGAACACAAATTTATACTCTTGACCCTTCTCCCTCATGGGAGGAGAGAGGAGTCTGGGATGTGTTGGTATGTTGGCAGCCTCTCTCAGGAGGGAAGTTTATGAGATGTTCCAATCTGCATTCACACCCTCCTAAAGCGCCCTTTGATTTTGAGTGGAGCAGCTTCTGCACCCACCTCTCTGTGAGCCCCGGTACACTCCCCTGCGACCGCTGGAGGTGTCACACGTGTTGCCACCCGTCCCCCAGCACCATTCACAGACACACACTGCTGTTCCACGTGAGACAAGAGGTTCACCTGCACCTCCTCCAATCTCATCAACTACATCCGGTGCTCCCTGTGTGGCTTCCTCTACATTGGTAAGACCGAACGTAGAGCATCTACACTTTCATGAGTTCCCAATTGCTGCCATTTCACCTCCCCTTCCCATTCCCAACCTGTCAGCCCTGGGCCTACCCCACTCCCAGAGTGAGGCCCAACATAAACTAGAGGGAAAACACCTGGGTGGTCTACAACTCAGTGGTGTTAATTTCAGGTAATGAGTTCCCTCTCCCTTGTCTTGCACCCCTTCTGATCAGTTTCCTGCTTTTATCTTCTTTCCCACCTGTGACGTCGAGAACAAATTCAGAGGAACCAAGAAATGACTCTGAACAAAGTTCAATACATGGAATTGCCGGGTTATGAACATCCAACTGAAAGACAACTCGCACTTACGAACAAATTCTGTCCCCAATTCATGCATATGTGTAATGTTACCTCATGAATGTCCCATCCAGTAATGAGATTAAGTGTTAACTTTTAATCATGATCATTTTTTATTATTTAAACTGTTTTAAAAACTGTTTCTTTAATTTCTTTTTACAGTACTAAGTCAAACATTTGATTAATTGATGCAAAATAAGAATTGATCTACAAATTTGACTTAAAGACAGATGAAGGAACGGATCTTGATCTCGGGGAATTCCTGTAATAAACAAGGAACGTTACTTACACACAGGGAAGTTGCAACATGGATCACGCCTACATACACAGGCACAGACATCGACACTGCTCACTGGACATTGGTTAATCACTGATAATCGCATCTCCTGATAAATCACTGATAATCCCAATTCCCAATTGTGAAATGAAGATTAAACGAACAGTACCCAACACTCACAGGCACAGTATCTCACTTAACTAAACAAGGATTAAACAAACAGTACCCACCAGCAAAAGGCATGGTATCCTACTTAACTAAACGAGGGTTAAACAAATAGTCGGTTACTTAATAGTGTGGATGAACTTAATACTAATGGGTTTAAATCCATACATCCCTCAAGGACGCTGGACACATTGCTGGAATAGTTAAGAAGAACTATGGGATGCTGGGCTTCATTGATAGAGGGATTGTTTTCAGGAGTACAGAGGTCTGGTAAGACCACACTTAGAGTATTGTGTTCAGTTCTGGTCAGCTCATTATTGGAAGGATGTGGAAGCTATGGAGAGGGTACAGAGGAAATTTACTGGGATGTTGCCTGGATTGGAACTTGTTTTATGAGGCAAGGTTCGTAGAACTGGAACTTTTCTCTTTGGAGCATAGATAGAGGGCTACAAGATTATAAGAGGCATTGAGAGGGTGGACGGCCAACACCTGTTTCCTCAGAGCAGGAATAGCAAACATCAGAGGACATATATATAAAGTGAAGGGAGGGAAGTTTAGGGGAGACATCAGGGGTGTTTCTTTTTTACACAGAGTTGTGGGTGCCTGGAATGCCTTGCCAGGGATGATGGTGAAGGGTGGAACATTTAAGAGACTCTTAGACAGGCACATGGAGTAGAGGGTTAGGAGGAAGGGAGGGTTTAGTACCTTTTTTAAAGAATATATGGGTTGGCGCAAAATTGAGGGCCGAAGGGCCTATGTAACGCAGCATCTGTGGAAGGCAATAGACGGTTGGTATTTCAGCCCCAAGGCCTTCAGCAGGAGTGCTGAAAATCAGGGAGACATCTGAATAAGGTGGGTGGGGGAAAGAGAAGAGGGGAGGGGGAGGATAAGGGGAGGACCATAGGTGATGGGTGGATGCAAGTGGGATGGGGAAAGAGCTGAGAGCGGGAGGTGCTGAGGGCTAAGAGAAGTCCTCTCTGATTGGAGAAAAGCGACAGGACAGGGGTGCTGGAGAAAGGGAGTCAGAGTTATGAAGGAAAGAGAGAATGGGGGGGGAAGGTGTTGCTTGAAACTGGAGGTTGATATTGATGCCATCTCTTTGATATATTCTTCTTCCAATTTATGTGAAGTCTCAACCTGGAATTAAGTGAGGCCATGGACAGTCATGTCAGCTTGGACTTGGGTGTGGAAGTGAAGTGGTTGGCCACTAAGAGGTCCTTGCTGTTGCACCGGATGGAGTGAAGGTGCCTAACGAAACCATCCCCCAGTCTGCGTCCAGTAGAGGAGGCCACAAGTGGAGCACAATATGCAGCAAATGATCCTGACCGATTCAAAGGTGCCTTGTGGCACCAAGGGGCGAGGGACATGCCAAACTTTCTCCGACTGTTAAGAAAATGGATGCAGTTTGCTTTCTTGAGGTTTACAAGTGAGGAAGGAAAGGCTGGAGATAATCGTCTTCATCCAGAGCCAGGTCTCGGCTGCTCGTAAACCTCCTCCCTAACAACTTACAGCTTGATTTTTGTTCCCAAGCAGCACATTTTTTATAAATCTGTCAAATGCCTGCTTGTGGGGAATGACTGTCTCAGCACTGTCGGGTAAACTACATACAGCAGGAACATCCCCACCAGTCAATGAGAAAACCATTGCCGCACTCCTACTGAAAAGAAAAACACCTGCTTGTGGCTTTTTAACATCAGTTAAGTGGTAAATCTTTAATTAGTTGCAGGCAATAGATGAAGAAAATGATTTATCCGATGCAGGTTGGCCAAGTTTGCTGTGATTTGACATCACACTGCCCTCAACTGGCAACAGAGGGAATTACAGGCCAACATTTTTTTCTCTACTGCAAAATTATTGGCCTTAGATAAAAGAGGTGGAGAGGGGTTTTTGAGAGATTAAATAGGTAGAAACTGGCAGGCTGACGAGGCAAATCGGGACAGACATGACCGGCCACAGCGGCTGTGAGGGAAATTCTCTTCTGAGTTTGGTGTTCTTCATCCATCTCCTTTTGCCCTCAAGGCCAGTTCTCAAAGGGGGAGACAAGACTGGTGAATGGTGTGTCACCACTCCACGTGATCGGCGGCTGGAGCAGACCACTGGCGATGATCAATGTGACAGACACTAAGGGATTTCTTCAGAGAGTCCTTGTACCTCTTTTTTGGAGCCCCTCTGCCATGGTGGCCAGTGGAGAGTTTGCCATGTAGCACAATCTTGAGTAAACAATGACCCTCCATCCTAGAAACGTGTCCTGCCCATTGTAGCCGCATCTTCAACAGCCTGGTCTCGATGCTGGTAACCTCCTTCTTCACTGTTGGTGACCAAATCACTCCAGTCGATGTTGAGGATGGTGCGGAGGCAGCGCTGGTGGAAGCGCTCAAGGAGTTGTGGGTAGTGACAGTAGGTGACCCACCACTCGGAGCTGTACAGGAGGGTGGTCAGTACAATGACTCTGTACACACTGATCTTTGGGCCTTGCTTCAGATGCTTGTTGTTCCAGACTCTTTTGTACAGCGGCCGAATGCACTGTTTGACTTTTCCAGTCTGTTGTCAACCTCTTTATCGATCTTGGCATCTGATGAGATGGTGCACCCTAGTGAGCTGAACTGGTGGACTGTCTTCAGCTAAGACCCCCGATGGTAATGTGGGGAGGATGGTACTCTTCCTGAGGGACAGGTTGATGGAGAACTTCTGTCTTCTTCAAGTTGGCTTCCAGTCCAAAGAGCTCAGCAACCTTCTCAAAGCAGGATGTGATACGCTGCAAGCCTGTCTCTGTATAGACAACAAAGGCAGCATCATTGGTGAAGGGCAGCTCTTGAATGAGTTGCTCCAATGTCTTGGTGTGGGACTGTAGTCACCTCAAGTTGAGTGGGCTGCCATCGGTGCGGTATCAGAAGTAGACACCGTCCTCGTCATTAGGGTCTTCGGTGCCCCTTTGTACAAATACAAACTGACAAAGCAGCGATTCTCCACGCCATGGTGCACACACAATGTAAAAATCACAGACAGGTATAAATTAAATAAAATTGGATGTATAGCATTGTAACAGGCCCCTCTGGACCATGAACCCATGCCGCCCAATCACCCGTTAATTTTGAAGGGTGGGAGGAAACCCAGTGGAGAACATACAAACTCCTTACAAACAGTGCCGGATTCATACCTGGGTTGCTAGCACGGTGCTGCCACTTCGCTGACCGTGCCACCCCAAATAAAATCATTTAAAATAAATACAGGTAGTCCCTGACTTATGTCCGAAATAGGGACCAAAGGATTGGTTGTACCTCGGGGTTGGTTGCAAGTTAGGATAAGGGGACCTCAGGCTGCCCTGCTATATGTATAGCTGTGGCTGATGCAAAACGGACATTTAAAATTTTTTAAGATAGTCAAGTTAAGTTTACTATCATCTAATTGTACAAGTACAACCCAACAAAACAGCCTTCTCTGGTCCTCAGCGCACAACACACAAACACACAACCTGACATAACACACATACAGACAGACACATATACAGGACAAGGTGGGATGTGGGTGAAAAGAAAAAGTTTGAAAACCACTGTTTTAATCGTCCCTCATTGACTCGTTATGTGCAGGGTTTCATAACTCCAAAGGAAATGGGCCAAAGACAATTTTTCTCAAGCAAAATATTTCAGTAACAAATGAGTCCAGAACAGTGGTTCCCAATCTTCCCTTCCCACTGACATCCCACATTAAGCAATCCCTTACTAATCACAGAGCACCGATGGCATAGGGATTACTTAAAGTGGGGTGTGAGTGGAAAAAAAAAGGTTGAGAACCACTGATGTAGACCCAACGACGATGGATGAACTTACATTTGTCTTTAATGTTATGGGGTGAATAGGTCCATGCATGCCTTCAGTCTCATGTTTGTAAATAATTCTCTGAAGTCAATGCCCTGCTATATTGCACAAAGCTATGGCTGATACAAAAGGGACACTTAATTTTTTTTAAGATAGTGAAGTTAAGTTTAGTATCATCTAATTGTACAAGTACAACCCAACAAAACAGTGTTCTCTGGTCCTCGGTGCACAACACACAAACACACAACCTGACATAACACACATCCAGACAGACACATATACAGGGCAAGTATTCATATGTACAAATAAATATTGTTTTGTAAGTATGGGCATCTCGGATGGTCAGTGCGAGCAGTTCCTTTCTCACTGCCCCCGGGAAGAAGCTGTTCCTCAACCTGGTTATGATGGCCCTGATATTCCTCTATCTCTTTTTGAAGGGAGCAGCTGAAAGATCCCGTGTGCGGGGCAGAAGGGGTCCTCAAGGTTTGAGACAGCTAGAAGCGGAGAGGCTTCAACATCTACGGACGGCCTGGATGAGCAATGAGTTTCTTAATCATTGCAAGTTATGTGCCAAGTGTTGGGCAATAGGATTGACCCGGTCAGTGCCCATTGGTCAGTGTGGATATGGTGGGCTGAATGGCCACATGACATCACAATGTTCCCTGTAACTGATCCTCCCTGCCCTCCTGACAACCATTCCAAGGCTGTGCTTTGACCTCTGGTCCTTTTCTCCGCAGCAACCGTATCACACCGTGATGCAGCCAGCCAGGATGCTGTCAATAGATCTACTGTAGAAGGCTAACATAATGGCGGGCAGTATCCTTGCCCGCTTCAGTCTTATCAGGAAGTGCAGTCCCTGTTGCACCTTCCTGACAGTGAGGAGCTGTTGACTGTCCATGATAGGTCATTAGTAAGTGAACTCCAAGGAACCTGGTGTTCTCCACTTTCTCCACTACAGAGTTATTGATGTGTAGTTGAGGGTGGTCTTCCTGACATCCATGATCATCTCCTTTGCTGCTTTGAGACTCTCGCACCGTACCTTGAGATTTTCCACCTCTTCTCTCTAGTGCGACATCATTTTACAATCACAAGCCGATCAATTTTCCACTCACCCCCTCCGCCCCTGCCCAGCCTTCTCCCCATAATCGTTGAATCAAAAACTATCAATCTCTGCCTTATGTACCGGCCACGATTGGGCCACATAGTTCCAAAAGGTACTTGCAACCCCACGCAGTTGCAGGGGGAATGTGTCAACTCCACGCAGAGGTCAATGTCAATCCCCAGTCGCCGACGCGGTGATATTCTGCGCTGTGTCTCGGATCACTTGCGGCTCAGGTACTGGCAATGACAGTGGAGGAGTCATCACTGCAGCCTCACGGCGCCGGGGCCCAGAGATTCAATCCTGGCCATCACTGCTGCCCGTCTGGATTGTGCAAGTCCTCCCCGTTATTCCTTAGGTTTCCTCAGGACCCTCCAGCTTCCTTCCAAATTTCTAAGGCATGCAGTTGGTTAAATCACCCCATGTAGATGAGTGGCAATAGAAACCTCAGAGGGTTAACGGGAAACAAGAAGGGGAACAAAACTGCTGGGTATTGTCCCAATGGGTCAAATGGATTCCTGTTGTTCACGAGAAGTAATTAATTTTTTAAAAAAAAGAGATGTAACTAAACACATTAAAACAAAATTACCAGAAAATAGAAAATTGCTGGTTCACCACGGGATGGTATAGAACCAGGTACAATTACAGCACTTGGAGTATTATGTTCAGTTCTGGTCACCTCATGACAAGAAGAATGGAGATGCTTTGGAGAGGGTGCAGGGGAGATTTACCAGGATGCCGCTCTGGATTGGAGAGCACATCGCATGGTGAGGCTGACTGAGCTCAGGTCTTCTTTTTGGGGCGACAAAGGATGAGAGGTGACTTAAAAGTGGTGTGTAAGATTATGAGGGGGCTTTGATAGAGCAGGGCAGCTAGCATCTTTTTCCTGGGGTTGACAATGTACCAGAGGACATCTGTTCAAGGTGAAGAGAGGAAAGTTTTGGGGGAGACATCAGGATAAGTTTTTTTTTATACACAGAGAGTGGTGGGTGTCTGGAATACATTGCCAGGGATGGTGGTGGAAACTGAAACATTAGGGGCATTTAAAAGACTCTTAGGTACATGGACGAAAGATAAACAGAGGGTTATGAGGTAGGGAGGGTTTCATTTTTTTTAAGGCAGCTCAACATCGTGGGTCGAAGGCCCTGAAATGTGCTGTAATGTTCTTTGTTCTCAACATCCTAGTATATCTTCCAAAGCCTCCACATCCTTCTTGTATTGGGGTAATGACAATTGTACACTCCTCCGTAGACATCTAACACCATCCTCCCAGAGCTAATTAACTGGGGGGGCAGGGGGGCCACCGCGGTTAGAAAAGCGGTTAACGCAACGCTATTATAGCGCCAATGACCTGGATTCAAATCTGGTGCTGTCTGTAAGGAGTTTGTATGTCGTCCCTATGTCTGCATGGGTTTTCTCCCAGGGCTCTAGTTTCCTCCCATCATTCAAAAACATTCGGGGATTTTTGGCTAAATGGGGCAGCACGGGCTCGTGGGTCAGAAGGGTCTGTTACCACGGTGTATGTCTAAATTAAAAAATTTAAAAAGCGGTTTACCACAGAGTGCTGGAAACATGCTAAGTGCCGATATTATTGATTTTAATCCATTCTGTCTTTCTGTTTTAGTTCAAATTTAAATTATGGTCTCCAATTGATATTGTTCTCGGACACATGTACACAACTGAAAATTTCTCATCAACAGGCAATTATTACAGAATTAATGTGTCATATCTACATTTTGGTGTCAATTAAACCAAAGTACTAATTGTGTACTCAATGAGAGGATGTTCCCAACTTCAAGGTTAACAAGCAAGAAGCAAACATGACATTTGTTGCCTGAACTTGTCAGTAATTTTCCACAAAAAGGATAATTCATTTGCTCTAGCTCATGCCAATATGAACTTTATCCAAATTGCCTGGCATGAGGCAAATTTCAAAGCTAAATTTGAGATTCGATCACTTCCAGAAATATCTGAGACTGAAAACACAGGGAAATCGGATGAAGAACATGCACTGGAGATGTTCGGTGTGTCAGGCAGCATCTGCAGAGAAGCATTTCAGTTGCATGATCTTTCAAATGCAAAAGGGAATTGCATGTGAAATGGTGCAAGTGTAACAACCTGAGTCTCTACGTTGGCTTCAAGAGGACCAGAGACAACCACCCTCCACGACACGTTAATAGCCTGGTAGTAGAGAGAGTGGCGAGTACTAAATTCCTTGAGTTCACTTAACAAGGGGCCTATCCTGGACACACAACAACTCCTCACTTGTCAGGAATTCACAACAGCAACTCCACTTCCTGAGAAAGATGGCTACTGGCCACTCTTCTACAGGAGCTCTATCGAGAGCATCCTGGCCGTCTGCGTCACAGTGTGGTACGGTTGCTCTAGACTCGAGATCATCGGATTGGAGGTGAAACAACATGACCATTGTGAGGCGCTGTGGTTCAGCAAGCAAACACAAGACACGAGAAGACTGTAGAAATAATTATTGTTTTGTAAGTATGGGCATCTCGGATGGTTAATGTGAGCAGTTCCTTTCTCACTGCCCGAGGGAAGAAGCTGTTCCTTAGGCTTTAATCAGCTCAAACGCTGCACACACCAGTCTTAATATCTTTCTGGCTCCACGTGTGCCTGGCTGTCCTTTGCTGGCTCCACATGTCCGACTGATCCCGGGAGGGGCCAGCTCGAGTCCATATACAGGCTGGTGATCGACAGCTGGCCAGGTGGGGCAGCCTCCAAGATTGCCTACCTGAAGGAATGGTGGTTACCTTCTACACTAGCAGTGCGGCCAGTGTTGTGGTTGTACCATCCACCCCCGCGTCGATGTGATCCACCGGGATCCTTGTCTGAAGAGGGCCCGCAAAATTATTGAGGACCCCTACTACCGGCATCTTTTAGCTAATCCGGTTGGGAAAGAGATACAGGAGGATCAGAGCCAGCATGACCAGACTGAGAAACAGCTTCTTCCCATGGGAAGTGAGACTGCAGAATGACTGCTAATTACCTGACACGACACAGAATGACAAGTCTACCATGTAGTAATGATATTTATTGTAATATATGTACATATGTACTGTGTATATGTGTCATTTATCTGTATGTGTGCCATGTCTGTACTTCCATTTTATTCTATTCTGTACCGTGGACCGGAGAACACTGTTTCGTTGAGTCGTATCAAATGATAACAAACTTGGACCTCAATGAGAAATTCAAAGCTGGCAATAATAGACAGCCTGTAGATTCTGGAACCAGGAGCACATTTGGGTGTATTTTATGGATTTTGGGGTGTTGATCACAAAAACCACCTGAAAATTTCCCTATCATGTAGCTATAACCTATTTTTGTAATTTTGTACCATATTTTAAGTCTTCATAAAGCATACAAAACCATGAAGTGTAGCATGTAATTGAAAATTCATTTCCTGCATTCACACTTGGACTTCTTCCGTGCTGATCTTGGTGCAGTCAAAGTTTCACCAGGACATTGTGACCATGGAAAAGCGGTATCATGGCAACTGGAATCCATCAGTGCTGACCGACTATTGTTGGTCACTGACATGAGAGGCATCAGATGCTGAGCACAAATGAAATTCAGCGGCAAAACATTATTACGTCAGTTGAACTAACGTAATGTGTCAGCGTCATTATACGATTAAACATGCTAAATTCAATAAAAGTTAATTTAATGTTTCTCCAACTTCCTATGTGATGCAGAAAATCTGAAATTATCTTTGTGTTCAACTTGAGGTTGTCTATCATAAACCCTAATTTATTTTCAGGAAGCGAAGGTTCTAAAAAAAATTTGTTGTCCTGCAGGTCATGCAGCGTCTATGGAGAGGAATGGACAATTGATGCTTCCATTGAGACTTTATCCAGGCTAAAGAAGAGGAAAAATATCCAGTATAAACAGGGTGGGGGGAGGGGCAAGAGCAGTCAAGCAATAGGTGGATTTTGGTGAGGAGGGTTCGATTGGCAAGGTGGTGGAGGGAAGGCTGGAGATGGCAACAAGGGCTTGAAGTTGATGACTGGGGACCGCAAAGGGAAAACAAAATGATGGAAGCTGAAAAGAAAGGAAGTGTGTAATCAAACCAGGGAGGACTGATAGACAGTGAAACAGCAAAGGCTGCAGATGCTGTGATTGTATTAAAACCACAAAAATACTGGAGGAATTTTGCGAGTCTTGCAAAATCTAGAAGGTAAAGATACATTACCGGCATTTCCTCAAAATATGGTAGGCAGACAGGAACAGAAGGAACTAGTGGATGATGGTCAGATGGAACATGTGGAGGAGAGGAAAGCAAATGGGTATCATGGGCAGGGGAGGGGATTGAAAAGAAGGGTGTGTGTGAGAGGATAGATCAAAACGAGAGAGAAAGGGACGGAGAGGGGATAGGGTAAGCTGATAGAGGAGAATTTACTGTCCTTGACAATAGATTATAACAACACAGATAGGGTGGACAGCCAGCATCTTTTTTTTTCCCCCTAAGGCTATAATAACAAGTACCAGAGGACCTCTGAGTGGAGGAAAGTTTGGGGGCAGATGTCAGTCGTATGTCTTTTTTTACCCAGACAGCAGTGGGTGCCTGGAATGCATCGCCAGAGCTGGTGGTGGAGTTGAGCACAATAGGGACTTTCCTTTGAGAGCCACTGAGTTTCTCCAGCAGGATTGTGAGGGAGAGAAAGAGGGTGGTGTGTCTGTACTTCCCTTAAAAAAAAGCAACAGAGAGAGATAAGGCAGGCGAAGAAAGCCGTGAGATAGAATATCACTCTTGCAAAGTCAGAATGTAGGTTGAGATAACACTAGCTAGTCCACGGAGAGGATAGTTGCCACACCATTGAACGTGATTGTGCTGGAGGCAGTGCAGACCTTAATCTGATTTGGAGTTCTTTAGTTAATATTTTATAATAACTGAGAGATATAGCACAGTAACCAGACCTTCCAGCACTGGAGCCTGCGCCGCCCATTTACACCCAATGTGACCAATTAACTGAACAACAACGTACGTCTTTAGAGGAAACTGGAGCACCTGGAGGTCACGGGAAGAATGTATGCACTCTATTAATGTTGTGTGAACCATGCCACCCAAAAATTCTTCAGAGTCTAGAAGGAAGATACAAAATCCTTACAAGGCTCTACAGGCCAGGTGCAGGGATGTCTACAGATGTTGATAGCTGGAGCCATGCAAAATCCGGGGGGAGGAAATCAACAGGAGAAAGGTGATGGGTGACACTACGGGCTGGAATCCTTCATCAGTTCTGAGTGTGTGGAGGAGAGAGGCCTAATGAGGAGATGAGGAGTAGAAATGGAGGCAATGGGAATTGGTGGAGCTGGGAGAAGAGAAGGATGATGGACAGAGACCGTTGACTGGCAGGGATGAAACGGCAGAAAGTGTTGGGGTGGAGGGTGGCTAACAGATGGAGACAAAGGCTGCCAGTGTTGGAAGTTAAAATAAGAATTTGATTGGCTGGGCTTGTTTTCCCTGGAGCAGGGAAAGCTGACATGTCAGAGGTACTGAACAATACAAGAGGAGTCGAGCCACATGGCAGGGTACAGGCCCTTCACCCCATCTTGTCCACCCTGGCCACATTCGCATTCTGGACTAGTTCCCAATTACCTGTGTTTGGTCCATTTCCTTGCAGTGAGTTCCAAAGCCAGGGTGTGATGAGGATTGTCACTGCTTGGAACTAAGTTGGGGGTGGGGAAGGGGGGGGGGGGGGGGGGAGAAACACTTCCCTCAGCAACAATTTAGCATAAATATCTCTCAGTGTCAAGCAAGACTCTCTTGTTCTGATGTAACAGATGGTGCCTGTCAGTGAATTATGCATGGGCTCCCTCTCAGCAGGCACTTCACTGGGAAGCTTGCTTTTATCAACTAGCGCCTGACAAAAAACAGTCCGGACCTACTATTGGCTGAAAAGTCACCAGGCTGTCAAAGACCTAACACAGTGCCATGTTCTCTCAGCTGCGTACGAAAAGTCAGTTTGCAGGTGCAGACAAAGGCAAAAAGGGATTGCTCAATGGAATGAATTCAGGAGTAAAGTGGACTGTCTGCAACTGGACTGGGTACTGACCACAGGAGTACACCATGCATTTCTGGTCTCCTGACTTGAGAAAGGATCTACTGGCTTTGGAAGCGGTGCAGAGGAAGTTCACCAGGTTGATCCTGGAGATGAGGGGGTGAGCCCACGAGGAGAGATTGATTCATCTGTATCTGTACTCATTGGAATTTACCAAGGTGGTTGGGTGGGGAGGGGGGAGGAGGGAATTTTGACTGCAGATGCTAGAATCCGAGGCCAAACGCAACCATGAAGTTCAGCACGCCGTTGAAAATTCATTTTCTGCCCTTGCACTCGGACGTGATCTTGGTGCAGTCAGTGACGGACACGGTAAAAGGTTACACCAGGATATTGTGAAGACGCAGAAACAGTATCAGGGCAACTGGAATCCCTCAGTGCTGGCCGACTATTGTTGGACACTGACATGAGAGGCATCAGATGTTGAGTACAAATAAAAATCAGTGCAAAACATTTTTAGGTCAGTTGAACTAATGCAATGTATCAGCATATTATGCAATTAAATATGTTAAATTCAATAAAAGTAATTTTAATGTTTCTCTAATTTGCTAAGTGATACAGAAATCTGCAATTATCCTTGTGTTCAGCTTGAAGTTTTTTTTAATCATAAGAAGCAAACCTCTTGAAAAAAAATCTGCGGTGTAGATTACTTCCTGCTGTTCTCCGATGGCAGTGTTCTATGTAGATAATCTCTTCCTGTGCCACTGGGTGCTCGTCTTCAGGCTCCTGTACCTCCTTCCTGATGGTACCAGTGTGAAGAGAGTATGGCCTGGATGGTAAGGGTCCTTAAGGATAGGGGATGCTTTCTTGTAGATGTCCTCGATGGTGTGGAGACTTATGGTTGTGATGGCGCTCAGCGAGTTCACAATCCTCAGTCGTCTTTTCCTGCCTTGTGCATTGGCACCTCCATACCTGACGTTGGTGCAACGAGTCAGAATGGTCTCCACAGTATGCCCGTGGAAATTTGCAGAAGTCTTTGGGGTCCATACCAAATCTCATGAAATTTAGCCACTGGCGAGCCTTCTTCATGATCGCATCGACATGGAGAGTCCAGGACAGATCTTCAGAGATGCTGACACCCAGGATTTTGAAGTTCTTAACCTTTTCCACCACTGACCCCTCGATGATGACTGGTTTATGTTCTCCTGATTTCCCCTGATATAGAGACACCTCAGCTCCCGTCTGCCACAATAGTGTGGATCTTGCACCCATTTCAATTCCCCATCCCCTTACTGACATTTCTGCCCATGGTTTAATGCATTGCCAGACTGAGAACACCTGCAAATTGGAGGAACAACACCTCATTTTCCACTGGGCTCCCTCCAACTGGATGTCATTAATATCGACTTCTCTGGCTTTCGTTTAAACTCCTCCCCCCCTCATTTCTTCCCCTGTCACCTTCCTCCAACTGCTCGCTCTTTTCCCTGTCTCCTTTTGTGCAGACATGATCAATTCTCACCTCTCCTCTTCATTGATGCAGGTACTTTGCCGTTCAGCGAGGGCGACCATGTCTCTCAATCCAGCATGATCTCTGACCCTCCAAATTGTAGTTGTTGCCATCCCCATCCTCTTTCAGTGAGGGCTCCATCTTTGAGCTGAGACTGTGATCCAATGTTGAGGTCATTATTTTGCAAGGGGAAAATACTGAAGTGGTTTCCTGTTGTCTTCTTCCGTTGCAGGTGCTGGACAAATAACTCTGGCCATTGATCAGCAGATTTTAGTTTCACAATCACAAATTCCAATTTGTGGAATCTGATTGTAAAAACCATCCATCATCTTTAATCCATGGCTTCACATGACCCAGATTGGGAGGCTAAACAGGTACTCTTACCCAAGGGTGGCCTGTAGGCTATCGGTTGGAAGGAACACCTTACACCTCCTTTTGCTGACCACTGACTCCCCACATAATAACCATTTTTTGGTCTGGATTCCTCCCCCAACC